>NC_090173.1:37739375-38044375 GCF_024679245.1 Pseudorasbora parva
AGTGCCTGTGTGAGATCTGGATTTTTATAAAACGTGATATATTTAAGAAATATCAGAAGCGCAAGAGAGCCGTTTTCACAAATTTGAGCATGACTGCAAACATGATATTGCTTTTATACAAACATTCAGAATTGTTTATATTGTTTATAATAAACATTTACAGTCACTATAAGACTTTGAGATTAAAAAAGAGGTAAAAAAAGTCAAGTCTTAGATATTTATAGGGATGTATAGTTTGTGAAGGTAATTAATTACAACTGACAATAATTTTGAATTTAATTTAAACAAAGAAAGCTTCAGTATGTTGGTGTCCTCGCACAGTTTAGCAAACATTATTAATATTGTTTATAAACATTATCCATTTTTTATGCATTTGTAATTAACCAATTCAGATTCATCTTCTGTGTCACCACTGTAGAGCATATTTTGTTGTTAATGATTTTATTTGATTGGTAGCAGCTCAATGTAGTGTCTTATTATAATTATATTTATTTTATTTATACTTAAATAATACATTTTATTTAATTAGACTGCATATCTGCTTGTGTGTATTCATAAATGTGCTGTCCATGGTGCTGAAGATCTTGTATTCATGTACAGCTCCAAAAAAATTAAGAGACCACTTAACATTGAACAATCAATTTTATGTGGTCTCTTAATTTTTTCCAGAGCTGGATGTGCTGTTCATGGTGCCAAGGTCAGCTTGTGTGTATTCATGTATGTGCTGTTCATGGTGCCAAGGTCAGCTTGTGTGTATTCATGTATGTGCTGTCCATGGTGCTGAAGATCTGCTTGTGTGTATTCATGTATGTGCTGTTCATGGTGCTGAAGATCTGCTTGTGTGTATTCATGTATGTGCTGTTCATGGTGCTGAAGATCTGCTTGTGTGTATTCATGTATGTGCTGTCCATGGTGCTGAAGATCTGCTTGTGTGTATTCATGTATGTGCTGTTCATGGTGCCGAAGGTCAGCTTGCTGAAAATCTGCTTGTGTGTATTCATGTATGTGCTGTCCATGGTGCTGAAGACCTGCTTGTGTGTATTCATGTATGTGCTGTCCATGGTGCTGAAGATCTGCTTGTGTGTATTCATGTGTGTGCTGTTCATGGTGCTGAAGATCTGCTTGTGTGTATTCATGTATGTGCTGTCCATGGTGCTGAAGATCTGCTTGTGTGTATTCATGTATGTGCTGTTCATGGTGCCGAAGGTCAGCTTGCTGAAAATCTGCTTGTGTGTATTCATGTATGTGCTGTCCATGGTGCTGAAGACCTGCTTGTGTGTATTCATGTATGTGCTGTCCATGGTGCTGAAGATCTGCTTGTGTGTATTCATGTATGTGCTGTCCATGGTGCTGAAGATCTGCTTGTGTGTATTCATGTATGTGCTGTCCATGGTGCTGAAGATCTGCTTGTGTGTATTCATGTATGTGCTGTCCATGGTGCTGAAGATCTGCTTGTGTGTATTCATGTGTGTGCTGTCCATGGTGCTGAAGATCTGCTTGTGTGTATTCATGTATGTGCTGTCCATGGTGCTGAAGATCTGCTTGTGTGTATTCATGTATGTGCTGTCCATGGTGCTGAAGATCTGCTTGTGTGTATTCATGTATGTGCTGTTCATGGTGCTGAAGAGCTGCTTGCGTTTATTCATTTATATGTGCCGTTTGTGCTGCTGAATACTTCCTTGCCTTCACAATGCTTTTGATTTCTGACTGCGGCTTTACAGCAGCACTCAATCTTCCATTATCATCCTTTTAATACAGTAATATCACATATTGAAGCTCAGCACGTAACACTTCACAGGCTATTAATGGTGATAAGAAAAATGTCCTCTAATATTTAAGTATATGGACGGATAATAGTGGCCTATTTTCAGCTTTCAGAGGAAGGCACTTTTCACTATTTGAAACAGTGGCATTTTGCTAAGGCCATTAGAGGGGCAGGGCTCTCATAGGGGGTTCAGAACATTGCCGTATCTCTGCATTTCTACTGTGCAGAGCTGTTTTCCCCCTCTGATGGCGGTACTGAATTGCACAGGGGGGGAAATTGTCTATGGAATAGACAATAGCAACACACTCTCATTACAACTTGAAAGAATTTGTGCGAGATGGTAAAAATCAAAAGATCCTGTAGAGTTAATAGTGAAATAACATTCCTTTCTTGATGTGCATTGTTCACTCTCTTGTCTTGTCTTGTTATTTGAAGGTAAAATACAATCATGTAAGTTTTGCTGATTTGTCTGCGGTGAAGTTTTGTAGTGTTATCCAATCGCCTTGGTCGTTTCCAAGTCTTCAGTGCGGCATGCCCATGAAAAATGATCATTCCAGGAACTAGACTCAAAACCAGGATAGAAAATAGCCTATTACTTTTTCATTATGACGTTTTTAATGTAAAAACCAAGTGTAAGTTGACCTCAGACAACAGTATATAAAAGCTAGTTCTTGACCTCTTTAAGAATACACTTATGCTGCATTATACAGGTCTGGTATAATATTTTCCATAATGTAATGATAAAAATTAAACTTTCATATATTTTAGATTCATTGCACACCAACTGAAATATTTCAGGTCTTATTGTTTTAAAGGACAACTCCAGTGAGAAATGAACCTAGGGGTAATTAACAGATGGTTACCGAGTAGATCGTTCTCTGGGATGCGTTTTCTTGAAAATCGAATGTAAAGAGTTTTATCTCTAAAAACAGATTAGCTTTTAATGCTTGTCTATGGGGCACAGGGTAGACACAGGGTGGTAAAATTAAATCGCTAGTTAATACCACTAACAAGGCTCAAAATAGCCTCACACTAACACGGTAGCATAATGAGGGTCCCAACATGCAAACCGAAGCATTGAGAACTTTGTAAGTGTACAAACAGTTTAATAAGAAGATACTTTATAAACATAGTGCCTTATGCGTTCACGGACAGGCACCATCTTGGAAAACAGTCTCGACGAATCGATCCACGAGTGCTGTTCTAAGTGAGCTGGTCGATAGGAATTAAGTTTGTGAAATGTAATAACATGGACATTTTTTTTTTTTCTCTGTTGTGTTCAGTGTTTTCTTCCGGAAACAACGGACCATATGAGATTCCAAGTCACAGTTCATCACTTAGCAGAGCTCTAGTCGCTCGATGAGTCGAGACTGTTTTCCAAGATGGCGCCTGTCCGTGAACGCGTAATGCACTGTCTTTATAAAGTATCTTCTTATTAAACTGTTTGTACTCTTACAAAGTTCTCAATGCTTCGGTTTGCATGTTGGGACCCTCATTATGCTACTGTGTTAGTGTGAGGCTATTTTTAGCCTTGTTAGTGGTATTAACTAGCGATTTAATAAGATAAAAGTCTTTACATTCGATTTCCATGAAAACGCATCCCAGAGAACGATCTACTCTGTAACCATATGTTAATTACCCCTAGGTTCATTTATCACCGGAGTTGTCCTTTAACACTGATGATTTTGGCATACTGCTCATGAAAAAAAAAATCATGACGTCAAACGAAACATGACGCTGTCATTATTTTTATGCCAGCTAGAGGGCACAAGACTTTAAAACTATAGGTTGTGAAAGGTGCTTGGAAAAACAACCCATAGAGTCGTATTTTTTTGGAGGACAGGTTGCCGACCTATTGGGATCCCAGTATGTCAGTAACATCAACGTAGCGTCTAACGTGACCGACACCAAAGGATGTCGAGTCGGTTGAAAGCTCCTGATATTTATCATGCTATATATTTGTTAGGTAGTTCACACATAAAGATTGGTGAGCACTGGTCACCCGCTGATTTGCCCCCCGATCACAGCCCGAGCTCGTTGACTTGCAAATCAGGCTTAAACTCCTGTAGTGTTAACTTGGCATAAGACTGCAAGATTTTCTGCTAGTTGGTCATACTAGTATTTAGGACACAGTGTTGCATAAACATAATGCTATGTTTCTGCAAGTGGCCCCAGATAGCCAAGGAGGAAAAAAAAAAAAAATAGCCCCAAACATTTTTAACTGCCAATTGCTTATGTGTTCCATGTATTCCATTGCTTATGAAATAAGCAGTTTAAAAAAACAACAACATTTTAAATGTTACATCTTAGCAAATTGTTTTAGTGACGACTGCAGATACTTGTCGTGCTGTATAATAATTTGTTTAAAGGAAGTGTATGTAAGATTGTGACTAAAACTGGTACTGCAACCACTTTCAGATTACTATAGAGTGGTGTACCCCCCCCCCCCCCCCACACACACACACACACACTCGAGGTTGCCAGATTGGCTGCAGGATCAGCAGTCACGTTTGTAGCTGCAGATGTGGTAACTAGAGCAGAGCTGGCAACCCGGATGCAGAAACACTACTGACTTCGGGATCGGTAGATAGGTGGAGGGAAATGCTTCAGGCCAAAACACAACATGTCAACATCAACATCAACATCAGTTGAGGTCAGCAACAACAACTTTTAAATGACAATATCCTGGCCGGACTACTGTTGTCAGTGATATAAGTATTTGAAATTAACATGATTTCTTAATGTCTAGTGACATATCAGGACCATTTTATGATTCATTGAAATACATTTCTTACATACAGTTTCTTTAAACGCGTTTTGCTAAAATTGCAAACAGTCCCATGTACAGATGTTATACATTGGTCTCGTGGGATTAGCTTTAACAATCGTTTGAACAAAAAGTGAGAAATGAATGTCTTTTCTTGTCAGCTGAAATAGACAATAAAGTGCAGTTTGTGTGTGTGTGTGTGTGTGTGTGTGTGTGTGTGTGTGTGTGTGTGTGTGTGTGTGTGTGTGTGTGTGTGTGTGTGTTTAGCAGAGGTGTTCTGAACATATCCGCTATCCTTCAGAGTTAATGAGACGTGTCCTGTGAATGGTATTTATTTATTCCAATCACATTCCTGATTCATTTAAACCCATAACCTCACTTCCCCTGCAGGATGTGACATGCATTTCTATAAATACGTTGGTCTCCTCCACCACACCATGTAAGTTTTGAGGCATTCTGTTGTGATATAAGAACAATAAGATGATATTGTGTTGCCAGAGAAAACATCACACTTTCACACATAGCATTAAGTCTGAGACGTATGAATAGATCACGCCAGCAGACTTCCACTTTTCTTTCCTTAATAGTTGAGGGAAATTTCCTACAGCACACACACAGAGACAAGCATTACAGAAAAATACTGCCAATTTAACTTTGGCACCTTCTGTGATCCCTTGGCTTCAGAGTTTTTCTTTGAGAGGCAGTGAGGGACCAAAAGAACAAAAAAGTCCTCCCACGTACAGACAGAGGAGGGTAGAGAGAAAAAAATTAAATGAGATTTCACTTTACACTTCTAAATAGAAGTACAGTAGGGAAAATCAATAAGTAATAAACGCTCAGGCAGCTTTATTAGCTTATATTTGAGGTGCATGTACTGATTTGTCTGTCAGCAAACATTAGTGGTTTTGACGAGGCATTTTGTTATTGGATGAGAGTAACATGAAATTGAGTCTTTTGAGTTATTTAAAAGACATGCTCTCACATTTTATCCTGCGCAAACATTTGTAGTGCCCACACACAGAGAGCTCAATGTATAACTGCAATGCGGTCTCAGGTGGCCTCACCCTATTACCCAAACCTCTCTCAGTAGACCCTCTGCCTAGAATCACAAAAATTATTGCTTTGGCTATTTTTTTCCCCACCACCACTTTTTTTTTTTACTGAAGCAATCATGAATGTCATCTCTATTATAGTAGAGATAAACTCTATTATTGTAATATAGTTGTTGTAGATAAACAACAATAGAGATTAACTTTATGACTTATATAAAATTGCATTATGCAAGATTATTATGTAATTTTTCTGTTGTAATACTCTAAAATATATGGGGTTTGGCAGTAAAAAAGGAAGCAGAATTTGCATTTTGCCACTCAAGAAAATGCATACATTTTTATGGTAAATTATTGTTAAAATTAAAGCTGTAGTCCGTAACTTTTTTTTATCTAATGATCCAAAATAATTTTTGACAAGTACATAACCAGCCAGTGTTCAAAACTGCTTACTAAAATTAAATTAAAGCCATGAAAATTATATTAGATAAGGCATCCTCTGTTTAATGAGTTCAAGAGACTACCATCAGGTGGAAGATTTAGAAGATTTTTTTTTTTTTAAAGGGGGACAAATCTTTCATGCCCCAAGCAGTTACATTTTGAAATGAAAATAGCTTTTTTGTAGTGTCTACTGAGCGAGTGTCAGTGATTATTTTTTAATATATATAAATTCTTATTGTTTACTGTATTCTGTTTAGGTTGTTTGTTTGTGTTGTGGTTACGCACATGGAAACAATTGCAAACTAAATTTCCCCAAGGGGACAATAAAGTCAACAACAACAACGTTAGTCCGATTTACAATGGTGGATCATTTATAGCCTTTTTCTCACAGCAGCTGGGATAATTAAACGTATCATTTTGATGGCGGATTGTAATCCAGAAAGGCCCAAACGACATTCATCAGTGACAACCGGAGTCAAAAGCAAACGATTACTGTACAGAAAAGACTGTACAGAAACTTAAATCTACAAGGAACGCTAATACACAATAAATACATATAGCCACGCAATGCTGATGTTTTTATCAAATTTGAGAACAAAGTAAAACAATAATAATAATAATTTGCATGATGTGATATGAGCTAAGCGATTGCTAGATTTAATCACCGCTGGTTGTGCGATATATTGTTATGCTATTTTGAGTCAGATCAAAAGTGGCAGACAGGTTACTTGATCAGATGATATCTTCTTATGAAAATTCTTAATTTGGTCATACTTCTAAGATTCTGTGTACAGTATTCACACTGGTGCGGTGACTGAAAGCCACACTCCTCAAAACACCCGATTCATCCTCGCTGAGGAGTCGTGACGATGCACTTTCCACGTAAAAATGATTACTCCGCAAATAACTGCATTTGCAGGTTTCAAACAGAGATGGCGACATAGAGGCAACACTAATGGATGGCAGCTTTAAGTAAAAATATGAGCTTCTTAATTTAGAGTATTAGTACATTTCTGGAGGTTGCTGTGTTAAGTCACATAGTCCGTTTATTGAAATAGTTTTGCTATTTGTTATTTTTGTGTTATTGATATTTTTCTGTTTGTGTTTTGTTCCGAATTTTGTATAAATGTAATGGGATTTTATTTTATTTTATTTTATTTTTTTATGCATTGTATGAAGCTGTTCATATTGAGGCTGAGGATGTTTTTTGTTAAGTGCGTTTTAAATTGGTCGATTGTTGGTTGGATTTATGATGTGAATGTTTATTATGTTTTTTTTTTATGTCTTGTTCCTCACTTTTTGCTCATTAATTTTTTTTAATTTTGAAGTTCCATAAACTTAGGTGGTGTCAAACACATGTAGGTCCGTGCTTGAGTCGTCTGATTCGTATCTGCTCCTGTCATTGTCAGTGTCTTGAAGATTTGACACGCTTGGTTACAACTTTCAGTTGAACCATAAAGAAACTAAATGGATCATTTCGCTTGCATTTTACACTTAATTATCTTGTCACTACCTGTGCATATGACAACCAGTCCAATGTTTGACATCTTGACTCTCATTTGTCTGATAAATGTCTCATGTGTCCAGTCTGAGACAAAACGAGAGATGGGATACACCTTTTATTCTGTGACTGATATGTTCAGCGTGTAAGCGTCTACCTGTCTCTCCTGCTGTTGATGGCTCACTGATGATGGCCAAGAGAATATCATTAGAGTGCATTTAATTACTTCAGACCTGAAGCTACACATAGAAATGATCAATCAGTGCTCTAAGAGAGGATGAGTCTTTAAACAAATTCCTCCGGTGTGGGGAGTTGGCGGCTTGTTACACCCTCAGGTTTTCAGGTCAACAGAGTTGATGGATCAAGGGCTCATATGTTGAAACGATCAATTGGATGTAGTGAAGGAGAGCGGTTTGTGTGTGGGAGGGTGACTTATCTCCTGCATGCTACATGTGTTCAGATATAGAGGTGAATTATGGAGTGTGACTGATGTTAGTGGGCGAGTGGTTTGGTTGTAACGATGCCCTGTGTGGCCCGGATCATAACTGTCAGTTTGAAATAAGCTACGCAATACACATCCTAAAAAGGATCCGTACTGCGGATCCAGCCAGAGGAGGTCATAAGAAAAGAAGAAAGATGAGACAAAATAAGAAAATGAAAGGTTTAGAAAACAAATGGTTTGTAGTGACTAAAGATGAAAAAAGAGGAGTTGAGATTAGGATGAGATGAGTGGAAACTAGAAGAGAAGGTTAGTAACATGAGGCAAGAGTTGCCTGATGATCAGTAAATAGAAGCAAAGAGCAAAGGGGGGCATATTTATGTTCTCTGCAGATGTTTTCATATCAAAGCATATTACAACTAAGTGCATATACAGTTTGACAGTTAAATCAGCAGATGGCTGTTGTTCTGGGTTCATAAATGAAATAGCAGGAGTCCAGAAACACTACTTTAAATGCAATCATAATATTAATACAATTCCAGTGCTATCAAATGTATCAATGTAAAAAAACCACACAAAAAAAAAAACACAATCCGAATCATGAATCGATATCAAAATCGGCCCAAATATTGAAATCGACCCATCACTATATAAGTCGTTATTAGGTTTTTTTGCACATAAAACTATTCTCGTCGATTCATAAAATGATTGTAGAATCACTGTAGTGAGATTTTTAACAATGTCTTTAGTGTTTTTTATGGGTCTTGAGAGAGGAAATGGCATTGGTGTCAATGAAGGCCTTTCTGAGCCTTCGGATTTCAACAAAAATATCTTCATTTGTGTCCCGAAGATGAATTGGGTGTTGAACGACATTAGGGTAATGAGAGAATTTTCATTTTTGGGTGAGCTAACCCTTTAAGCCCTCGGTTCCCTCATTTCTGTCTTACGTTGAAGGTTATGCTTTGTTGTGTTGTCTTTCCAGTTGTTAGAGTTTATTAAGTATTGTTCTTTCATCAGTCTGCTTCAGATATCTTCCCCAAATCTAACCGTTCCCTAGGGCTTAGAGGACCACATGAGAGACACCTCCACATCTCGATCTGGCGTGGCTCAGCCACTATACCCCGACTGCCTGCTTTTGTGTTTCTTTAACACCTGACTTAACAAGCGGCCGAAGGCACACCTGCCCATAGATTCTCATGGGAGCTTTAAGGAGTTTGTGAAGTGGGTGCTGGTGCAGAATATCCCACCATTGTTTTAGGGGCTTATATTGCAATTTTCTATATCCCCAATCCTCTTAAAAGGGTGAAAGAGTGCACAAAATTGTGAATGCTTAGGAGTGCTCTCTGCAATAGAAACTTCCACAGATGTATAATGGTAATCAGATAAAGCAATGGGAATAATATATCTATTAAACAATACTCCTATCAATTTTCTGTACATACATTTGATTGAGCCTGGCTCCAGGTACCATATTAGAGATTAGGATTAGGACTATGGGGTACTTCATGTTTACTATCAAGTGTGTGGTCTATAGTACATTTAAAATTCCCCGCCTATTCTATTAGAGCAGTCTTCAGTTTGTAAAGAAAATTAATTGTTCTGAAACAATATTTGGGTCATACACATAAAAAAAGAAAACCTAAATCCATGAACCATTACATCAACATCCAACATTTGGCCATGAACCAATTAAAAAAACACACACAAGTTGCTCCTTATATTTATGTCAAAAAATAGCAACCCCACGATGAAAAAGCGAATAAGTGGAGATTTCGCATGCGAATATTACACAGATGTACTGATGGCAACACGTTCACTTTCCATAGTCGCAGAAACAAGGTTTAGAAGAAGAAAAAATCAGTTAATGCTGTAAACACAGCTGCAGGTGTACATCTTTAACTAGAACTACAGCTGTAATCTCATGAGAGACGCCACACCTGGCAAAGGTTAATATTGAGTTAATAGCTTGTGACATCAACTGGACATTTCGTCACCTTTGTTTCCTTGTATATGATTGGTTGAAGCTGTTTCTGTCGCTGCTAGAGTAAAACAAAATCGACATTGAAACGGAAAAATGTAATTCCATTTTTTTCGCCGCAACACATTCGCTTTCGGTTTGGAAGCGCTCATTACACACACAGCTGATCAAAAAAATAAAACCATCGTGCAAATTATTCACGCATCAAAATCGCGTCCAGTGTGAAAGGGCCTTTAATATGGCCTTTTGTATTTTTTCAAGAAAAGAATTCATCTGTTGCACTGAATAAAGTTTGGTCCTACCTCCAGAAGTATGTGTAGAGTCTATCCTGTCATTTCCATCATATATCCTTGTAATCATTATCAAAATCCTCTGTCTGTCTTTAATGTATTCCCTCTTGTGAAACATTATCTCCTTTATCAATCAATTCATCCGGGCTTATTTTAATAGGAATTTGTGTTTGTTTTTCATCACCATCACTCTAGCCGGGTGACTATGGGCCATTACCTCGGCTATCTCCACAGAAGTATTGTTTGAATGAACCGACACTGATCTCTTTTCATGTGAGCTACTTTGCATAGATTCCACTCTGGCCTGTGGAAGTTGTAACAGTGCATCATCCACAACTGTGTAAGAGCCCCTCACCCTATCATTATCTTCCACCTTAAAAGCCATTAATATTTCTATTACAATTCAGGCAAGTCTGCCTCACATGTCCAAATTTGCCACAAACAAATAACTGCATATACTCTGAATTAAAAAAAAAGATGTACTTCTTAACCTCTATGTTTAATTTTACAGAAAGGTTCAAAGGATCACAGAAAACCTGATGGTGAAAAGACATTGCATGCTTAAGTTCAGGATTTTTGTATCTGAGCGAAATCGTCTTGATGCGATTTACTAATTTACCATGGCCCGGTTACAGACAGGTCTTAGCCTAAGCCAGGATCAGACATTAGTTCAATTAAGGCATTTAAGTAGGTTTTATAAATGTGTCTTTAAAAAAACATTACTGCTGTGCATCTTGAGACAAAACAATAGCACTGAGATGTCATTGCAAGTTGCTTTCATTTCAAACATGCATTTCAGTCTGGGGCTAGCTTAAGCCTTTTCTGTGAAACCGGAGGCATAGAACTGAAAGTAAAAATGGTAACCTCCCTACGGACGACTGCCCGCACACTCATAGAAAAAACTTAAACAAAACACAACGTAAACTCCAGGCCTGGTCCTCACTCGTCCTTCACTGGTGTCGCTCGTCCTTGTATGCCTCCGGGCTCTCTCATGAGAGGACTCACTCGCTCCTACGACATCTCTCGCTCGCCCAAATCACCAGAGTCATGGCCTTGAATCCCACTGTGAGGGTTATTCACAGTTTTTTCAGTAACCGCTCATAGTCTGAACTTAACACACACAACATTACATTTACGAAGTGTCTCCACACACCACTGCTTAGAAAGCTCATTTGAGCAATTGTATTTTTGTTCTCAATTCAAATGTGAATTATTAAAGAAGTTGTAGAGAAGACTGAGCGAAACTGTGCTGAATTTACCTGCTTTTTATAGCCTTGGATAAGACTGTGCTCCAGTTTTCACCTTTTTCTCCCCTAAGCCAGAAAAAAAAAAATCCTCCACAAAGATACACAGATAGCATTTTTGATTTAGAGACGTCTATCTCTTGTGTCTCTTCCATTCTCTTTTCAGCCACCAACTCCCTTCAACTCTCTTGTATATTGAAATCTGTTTTGGCACAAAGACATTTCAATATCTCTCTCACTCTTTTCCAAGCTTTGGCTGTAACTCAAGGGCCCTGAGCGTGCATGTCTCAGGGAGGCTTTTTTTGACAGCAAATAGACATGCCTCGGCCTCTAGAGGCTTTCCTTTTTTTATCTCTGAAAAGTCAGTCGTGCTCCAAGGCCCTGCCATGGACTATATTGATAAACACATTTGTCAGTCATTGAAACTCTTCATGGGTTTTAAGTTTAGTCCAGGAGAGGTTATTCAGGTTACAGAAGTGTTTTTCTAACTAGAGAAAAAATTGTGCATGATTCAGATACTGCACCCAAGAACCAAATTTAGGGGTACAAAAGATTATTGCTGTTTGCATAGCAAAGCAATGCGATATTTTGTCATTTTGTTCAAGAAGACTTTGAGGTATTGAGACCAAGTCCAGACCAAGACCAGAATTAAATTCAGAGAGATCCACATTACCACCTGAGAAAATTACTTATAATAGATAATTAATTTAAATAAGACACTATACAGAGCTGTTACCAATCAAATTAAATCATTAACAACAAAATTCATCTTTGCGCTACAGTGGTGATACAGAAGATGCATCTGAATTGGTAAATTACAAATGCATCGAAAATGTTAAGGATAATGTTAAAAAAAAAAAAAAGAAGTTTGTTAACCTGTAAACTGTTTAAATTAAATTTGGTCATAATTACTGTCAGTTGTAAGTATTACCTTGACAAACTATACATCATTATAAAGATCTAAGACTTTTTTTTACCTCTCTTTTATTCTCAAAGTCTTATAGTGACTATAATTTGTGATTATGTGTCAAGAGTTGAATATGAAAATCGTTGTTTGATTTGAAATATGACCGTCAGTCGCTCCCATTTAGAAAAATCTTCTCTATATGCTGGTCATGAAGACAACAAAACAACATCCCTCAGGGCTTTAAGTTCAAAAGTGTGCAGATGTGGAGAAATATTGATATATTCCCATATGTCTGTGTCAAATTTCTATACAGAGTAATGTTTATTCAATGTTTACACAAAATGGGTAATAATATCATGCTTGCAGTCATGCTCAAATTTGTGAAAACAGCTCTCTTGCTCTTGTGGTATTGTTAATTATATTACACGTTATAAAATCCAGATCACATACAAGAACTTTTTGCAACAATCTTGAGTTTTGTGAGCATTTGTAATAATTTTTGTTGACATTTTTGACACAATTCCTAATTAATTTCTGAATCGGCACAATAAATAAATAAAATTAGAAAAAAAGTTATTTGTTGCAACTGAAGCAGCAAGTTTTACATCCAATCACATTAATGATTTTAAATAAATAAATCAGACAATGCAGCGTCAATTTAGTAATATCCCAGTAGTTGTGGTCTTGAATGGTCTTGAAACAAAATCCAGAGAATCCAGAGAATCCTACAACACTATTGTGTATTATTGTTTGTCTGTTTCTTAAAGGTATAGTTCACCCTAAAATGCAATCACTCACAAATGATCACTCTCATGTCATTCCAAACCTTTAGTACTTTCATACGGAACCCCACACATGTGCAAAAAAAAGAAAAAAAGAAAAGTGAATTGTGCGCCCAATTTACGAATTCGTTCCCTCATTTTATAAATGATGTGCACAAATTACTATTTAGTTCCCTCGACTTGCTAAACCGTCCACCCGATTAACTAATTTGTTTCCTAGATTTAAAAATCGTGCACATGCTTTAGCAAATCACAGAAATAAAGCCTACTGTTTTTTCCCCTGCATGTCATGTGCGGGGTTTCATACTTTCTTGAAGATTTAAAGTATACTTTCTTTTTTTTTTTTTGAAGAATTAAGCGGCTACTCATTTCCATAGAATGGAAGTGAATGGTAACCATTGGTGATCTCACACAAAAAGCACAATTAACCATTGTGTGGTATCAAAAGACTTATATATATTACTGTAAGAGACTAAAATTAAAGTTGATATTCTTATTTGACAGCCATGGTCACTATTCACTCTCGCTACATGAACAAAAGCAGCTAGGCTAAAATTTTCTGCTAAACTTCATCTTTTGTGTTCTACATAAGAACAAAAGTGAGTGAAGGGGGACTTTTTTTCTTTCTGTGAACTATCCCTTTAAACTCAACATAGGTCTCCTGCATTGATAAAATGACTTGTTTTGAGATTAATTTAAATATTCAATAGCTGTGTTTATTCATAAAAAGTTATGACTGTAAGAAAGATGACCTGGCACATTTTTCCAAGGACTCATCTTTTAGCTGCCAGACTGACATCTTCAAAGATTGCACATTTGGCATCAAAAATCCCATAATAAACCCGTCTCCATGGAAATTGCAGTATCTAAGAATCCTACAGGTCTTGGAAAGATCACTCTGCCTTTTTCCACGTTTCTACTCATGTCTAAAGTGCACATACTTCTCTGACTGTGTCATTCTCTGTTGTTCAGTTTGTCTGCCACACATCCATGCTGTGACGCACTCTCTCTTTTTAGCCATTGTTTTCCTCTCACATTGTAGGTTCCGATTTTCTTTCACAGCCTTTCACCTTACATAATTTCTCTCTCTCTCCCC
Source organism: Pseudorasbora parva (assembly GCF_024679245.1). NCBI lineage: Eukaryota > Metazoa > Chordata > Actinopteri > Cypriniformes > Gobionidae > Pseudorasbora > Pseudorasbora parva. Next base: position 37,753,635 of record NC_090173.1, read on the forward strand.
TCTTACTTTTCTACTTTTTTTGTGCTACTTTCCAGTAGGCTAGATAAAACGCACTTTATTTCACCTCCAGCATGTTTATCACAAAGCATAAAGATGCTACATCCCTCCCCACATAGAGCTCTTGCCAAACAGCCTTTGTTCCCTATCTCGAGGGAACTTCGAGCTGCGTCGAAACGCTAGGGGACGCCTCTGCGTGCCATGTCATGAAGCACTTGTGTAATCAGTCCAATAGCGGGACGATATGTCACGGGCGGGTGACGTCATCGACCAGGAAGCTATAAAGCATGCCCGGACCAAACAGTCATTAGCTTCTGTGTCTTCACAAGCGCTCTGTGTGAATTGTATGTCCATTTATTGTGTGTGTGTTCAAAAAAGAAAGAAAGAAAGAAATATGGCAAGTCAGTATAGGTATTGTGTTCCTCCCTGTGGGGATACACACGTCCTAATGTGTGATGTGTTTGGGGCTCGAGCATGCCCAGTCAGCTCTCGAGGGGGTCGGCTGCGAGCATTGCGAGAGACTCCCAATGCGCATATTAAGATCACGCCGGGCACTCTTCGAGGAGAGTGCTTTGGCTCGCGGTCCTCAGGGCTCGGGTCCCGCTGTTGCCGAGGCGCAGCGAAGGCTCGCGTCCTGGGGATCGCAGTTGGATCTAGTGGCGGGGTTAGAGACGGGTGATCCCCTATCTCTGCCTTTACCCGCTGGATCTCATGCCTCAGTTAGCGAGCTGGAAGCACGCTCTGCGGTTTTCTTCCGCTCGCGCTGAGGCACAAGCGCAGCAGCACTCCAGCTCCGAGGAACTGGATGTTGTTAGCGCTGATGATGATCTGCCAAAAGAAAACGACACACACACACTCATAAAAAGAGGTGCTATTGGTGTAACTCGCGCTGTGTCCAGGTTAAGTTTAGACTGGCCGGCCGAGTGTCAAGAAGTTCGCCAAAAAATAAATAAATATATAAATAAAATAAGAAAGAGAAAGAACAATATAATGGCGAGCAGACAGTATGTTTGAGATTACGAGGGGCTGAATCTAGTGGCTCGGATCTCGCGTTTGCCGAGGCAGCGTGTAGATCACGGGTCTACAATATAGATTCTATGACTCGATCGCGGATCTCGCGCTTGCCGAGGCAGCGTGTAGATTACGGGGTTGAGTTTAGTGGCTCAGATCGCGTGTTTGCCGAGGCATCGCGTAGATTATGGGTCTGCATCTATCATTCAGAAAGGGCGACGATGTCTCGCGGGGAAGAGACGCTTGCGAGCTATCTCTCCCCCGAGTCCACATCGTCACACAGCCCCACAGCTGCCCACAACAAGCCGGTAAAAAAAAAAAAAAAAAAGTCGGCTTTGGGGGTAGGGCATATTCGGCAGCAGATCAGGCGGCCGCCGGTTTGTATACGGCGGTTGCCCTGCAAGCATATAAAACAAGCAGACCTGCTGGGGGATATTGATATTGAGATGTGAAATATAAAAAAATATATATATAATAAATAAATAAATAAATCAAAATGTCCCTCTGGGGCTGTCGAGCGGGGCAGCCTCAGCCGAGTACATCCTTTCTCAAACCTACACCGAGCAAAACAAAGAGAGAGCGTGGCCGCTCGGGGCCCCCCCCCCCGCAGAGGGATCGGGGATCCGGGCGACGCGCTCAGCCGGGACCTTCCCGTGGTAGGGCGGATCTGAGGGCCGTCCTTACTGCTAGGAAGGCCTCGGCTAAGAAGTCCTGACGTCAGAGGCGCAGGACTTCCGATGGCAGTCCCCTCCGGGAGAGTGCGGCTCGCCGAGGCGCCCGCTCTTTCCCAGTGCCATCGGGGGGGGCCGGTCTGCCAACCCTGCCACCGTTGGTGCTTCAGGGCGCGGCGGTCCCCGGCGAACATATATCTCCTTGTCCGCCCGGAAACGTAGCGGCTTGGGGATGTTCGCGCCCTCTCGTGAGGGCCCCGGGGCGGTCAGTTCGGTTGCTACCTGCCGGTTATCCGTTACAGGACACCGGGCTGACCACCCAGGAAAATCCAGAGACCAGCCTCGAGAGGCTGGTTCCCTTAGTAGATTTTCTGGCAGCGTGGAAACTTCTGCCGAATATCTCAGAATGGGTCCTGCTCACATTATAAAAAGGGTTCGGGTCACACCCACCCGTGTTCAGCAGGGTTACTCCTACGGTAGTAACCCCCGAGCAGCCTCTGGTCATGGAACGAGAGGTACAGACTCTTCTGCGAAAAGAGGCTATACACGGGTCCCTCCCCTCTGCAGAGAGTCGGGCTTTTACAGCCGGTACTTCATAGTTCCAAAGAAGGATGGAGGGTTAAGGCCTATTTTTAGATCTGCATCAGCTAAACAAAATGCTCACGATAAAACAGATCGTGTGTCACGTCAGGTCCGAGGACTGGTGTGTCACAATAGACCTAAAAAAATTTATACTTCCACATCTCCATCCTTCCGCAGCACAGACAGGTCTTCAGGTTTGCTTTTGGGGGCGAAGCTTACCAGTATTGAGTGCTGCCATTCGGCCTAGCTTAATCACCCCACACTTTCACCAAGTGCGTGAATGCAGCTCTGGCTCAGGTGCGACTCCAGGGCATTCGCGTGCTCAACTATATCGACGATTGGCTGATGTTAGCATAGTCGAAACAGTGGGCGTTCAGCATTGAGATGCTGTTCTCGCCCATATGAGAGTGTTGGGGCTAAGGTTGAACGGAAAGAAATGTGTGCTGGCACCTATAAGCTGCAGAGTACTACTTTTCTGGCGGTAGTCTGGGACACGAAAATAATGTTGGCTCGGCTATCCCCTCCCAGGATAAAAACGATCCTGGATACCGTGAACCAGATAAAGCTAGGTCAGTCACTCACTGTGAAACACTTTCAGAGAGTGTTAGGGCTGATGACAGCAGCGTCCAACGGGGTACCTTTTGGCCTGCGGTACATGAGACCCTTACAGTGGTGGCTCAGGACCAAGGGGTTCTCCCTGAGGGGAAACCCTTTTTCGCTTGATCAAGGTCACGCGGCGCTGCCTACGTGCCTTAGTGAAGTGAAAAGATCCTTGGTTCCTGTCCCAAGGTCCAGTTCTGGGGGCTCCTTGTCGTCGCGTAACGCTAACGACGGATGCCTCCCTAACTGGCTGGGGAGCGGTCATGAGTGGCCGCTCGGCCCAAGGTCTGAGCGGCCGTCAGCTCTCCTGGCACATAAACCAGCTGGAGCTGATGGCTGTGTTTCAATCATATAAAATCAAACACTTCCTCTCAGACCTGCGGGGCCGCCATGTGTTAGTTCGGTCAGACAACACTTCGGTGGTCTCGTATATAAATCACCAGGGGGGGTTGAGATTGCGTCGGGTGTGGAAGCTGACGCGTCATATGCTAACATGGGCCCACGGCAAGATGCTCTCGCTCAGGGCGATGTACATCCCGGGGGTCCTGTATGTAGCGGCAGACTCCCTGTCGAGGCAGGGAGTGATGCCGGGAGAATGGAGACTCCACCCGAGGTGGTGGAGGAGCTGTGGATCCGCTTTGGGCGAGCCCAGGTGGATCTGTTTGTGTCTCGAGAGACGACACACTATCCAGCATATTTCTCCCTCACGCATCCAGCCCTGCTGGGGCTGGACGCAATGGTACAGACGTGGCCGAGGCTGCGTCTGTACGCCTTCCCCCCTCTGGCATTGCTCCCAGGAGTGCTGGAGAGCGTCCGCCGGGACGGGGTTCAGCTTTTATTGGTAGCCCCGCTCTGGCCGGGCCAAGTATGGCTCGCCGACATTATGTCTCTCCTAGAAGGTCCTCCCTGGAAAATCCCAGTCAGGAGAGATCTTCTTTCGCAGGCCGGGGGGGTCAGTACTGCACCCGCGCCCGGAACTGTGAAAACGGTGGGCTTGGCCCCTGAGGGGGCCCAGTTCATAAACACGGGTCTATCTACTGAGGTGATAGAGACCATGTTGCACTCCAGAGCACCATCCACAAGGAGACTTTACGCACTCAAATGGAGAGTTTTTGTCGCCTGGTGTACGCACCAGGCTTTGGACCCTGTTAACTGCCCGTTCGGTTCAGTTCTTGAGTTCCTACAAGAAAAATTCTCCGCAGGGTTATCTCCGTCAACACTGAAAGTATATGTGTCGGCGATATCTGCTTATCATATTCCATTAGATAATGCATCATTGGGGAAACACCCTTGGGTCATGCGTTTCCTTCGTGGTACTTTGAGGCGCAGACCTGCGGCACGCTCGAGGGTGCCTACTTAGGCAGTGGCACCCTCTTGTCTGGAGTTTGCACCAGGAATGGTAAAAGCATTTCTCTTCCCGAGGGAAGGATATGCTCCCAAGGTCCCGACTAATGTGCCGGGACCACTAATGCTGCAGGCTTTCTGTCCGCCTCCGTTCACTAGTCAAGACCAAGAGAAGCTAAATCTGCTATGTCCGGTCAGGGCCCTAGATGCATATGTCCACAGGGCTGCCCTGTGGCGAAACTCAGAACAGTTGTTTGTGTGTTTTTGGGTCCCCGAGCAAGGGAAAACCGGCTTCAAAGCAGATGCTTAGCAAGTGGATAGTCGAGGCTATTTCGCTCGCTTATGAGTCGGCCGGACATCCTTCACCAATGAGGGTCCGCGCCCACTCCACTAGGAGTATGGCTGCCTCTATGGCTCTTATTTCGGGAGTTTCATTGTCAGAGGTATGTGATGCGGCTGGGTGGTCCTCTCCGCATACATTTGTGAGGTTTTACAATCTAGATGTAGCCTCTACACCGGGGTCCCGGGTGTTTCTGGGTTGATTCACACATACAGACATTTGGGACTCTGGCGGCGTGGGTATTGAGGTCCCCTAGCGTTTCGACGCAGCTCGAAGTTCCCTCGAGATAGGGAACGTCTCAGGTTACGTATGTAACCATGGTTCCCTGAGAGGGAACGAGACGCTGCGTCAAGATGCCATACTCCCGGCATGCCTGTGATCGATTTGTTCAACTTTTCCAGAAGCTAGTGACTGTTTGGTCCGGGCATGCTTTATAGCTTCCTGGTCGATGACGTCACCCGCCCGTGACGTATCGTCCCGCTATTGGACTGATTACACAAGTGCTTCATGACATGGCACGCAGAGGCGTCCCCTAGCGTTTCGACGCAGCGTCTCGTTCCCTCTCAGGGAACCATGGTTACATACGTAACCTGAGACGGTCTCTCTCTCTCTCTCTCTCTCTCTCTCTCTCTCTCTCTCTCTCTCTCTCTCTCTCTCTCTCTCTCTCTCTCTCTCTCTCTCTCTCTCTCTCTCTCTCTCTCTCTCTCTCTCCTCTCTAAGACCTTTTTGAGTCGTGTGTTAAATGAAAGTTTTACTTTTAATTTAAGTGTTACTTAACAGTACACTTGTGATGAGTGTGTAAGTTAATTATATCTCATATTGCAGGTCTGAAATAACAGTAGATCTTTTAGGACCATCTGCTCCAGATGTATTTGCAAGCAGGCTACCGCTGAGGACATGACATGTTTCACATAGTAACCCATTGTCGTACATTTTGACGTCTAGAGTTTCTGAATGGAACAAAGCACAATACCCTCCTCCTCTCCAGATGCGGCCGTAGTGTAAATGATGGATCCTTGTGGCTGGACTATAAACTATAACTGTTCATAAAAAATGTAGTATAATGGGGTGATTGTGGCGGCTGTAAATCTGCTTAATTGGTAGGGGTGGGTTGTTTCATTCTTCAAGGCGTTTGCTAATAGGGATGTCTTATGTTTGCGCCATATGTATGCATTGTAGCAGTTATTTCTGCTGGTCGGCTTATGGCTATTAATCATAAGTCAGCCGTTGCTAACCACACTGCGGTCAACCTTAAACACTATAGAAACATGGCCTCATTAAGTAACATGCTCAAAAAGAATTGACCACTTGAACACATGTAGGGTGCATGAGCGAGAGAGAACAAAAAGTATAGGTATTCATAGTCAAATAAATCTTTGAACCTCTATAGCAAGTCTTGTCATTGGTAATCACACAGCGTTCTTAGTTTAATACATTGTCTCTAGTAAATTTGTTAATTTTTGCTCAAGCCTTCCATAACATCTGACAAGACGTTGTTGCTCTTTGCTGCTGTTGTTGTGCCTAAAGCATTCCTCTCAAGAAAGTTCACGATATGATGTTATCTTATTAAACGCATGTGTAGGTTTTGTGCTGCCTGATAGTGTAGTTACATTTTCTACCAGCAACTTTCAATGAAGATGAAAAAAGAAAAAAATGAAGCTGAAAATGTTGCTGACGTGTCAAATCTGTTTAGGACACAGTGCAAGACACTAACAAGGTCCCTCTCAAGAGACCTTTCAGATGATTGTTCATTTTACTGTGAGTCAGAATTCTAAAGACTGACAATCAGTTTTGCATATTCATGAGAACATTCCTATTGTTTGATAATGACATGAGTGTGTCATGAGTGTTTGAAGTCAGAACACAATTAGTCACGTCATTCAATTAGTCTGCATTCACTCTCATTTCTTGCTGAGCCATTTGTGCTGATTGCATTGTGGTAGAGGAAATAAAAGAGCGGGAAAGGAAAGACAGAGCCGAGTCACTCAGAACATAGCTATAAATCATATAAAACCAAAAACCATTAAAACTCATCCCCCAAAATGATACCACTGCTGCTTCTTTTCCCATACTCACATGTACACATACAGCCTTTCCCTCTTCCGCGAAACAATTAAGCAAGGTCATTAAACTGTTCAGTAAGATGACGTCTGTTCTAAAGGACAGGCGAATCAAGAGAATAAATCTCATTAGAGATTCATTTCCCTCTTAATCATTCAGCCCAGTTCTTACTCAGCACTGGCCTCTATTTATTGTTCCACGATTATGCTTTTATTATGACACGTCTATTTTCTGACTGCTTCGTCATCCTGCAAGTTTTAATGGACGCCGCCTGCTTTCCATTTGGATAAACACTGATGTCCTGAGACACAGATGACATTTAATTAGGGCAGTGCTCATGGGTTTAAATACAGGGTAGTGTGGTGGTGAAGGGTGGATTTAATCATATTTGAGTCTGAGTTTTTTTTTCCCCGTAAGTGAGCATTAGAAGTTCTAAATGTTTGTGTGGTGTATTTATGTTTCGTATGTAGCTCAGTTTCGACGGGTATGTAATGCATTAAAGGGATGCACTACTAGAGGGAAAGTTATAGCAGCTGGCCAGAGTCAACTATAAGGAAAGTATCCCAATCTTAAAGTAATAATAATAACGTATATAGAATATAGTATGGTACTCTACTTGGCCATAGACAATAATATTCTAATACTTTTTCAACAGTTTCTGAGCACTTGTAGCTGTGATTAGGGATGCCAGGTTATGAGCAAAACAGCAAACAACCTCAAGTGTGATACAAAAAAAGACTACACTAAAGATTTTATCTATCCTAAATATACACAATTTGGTATAGGAATAGGGTAAAGCAGAGTAAAGAATAAAGTCATTGCAGTATTTGATTTTTAGCAGACCACCAGTCTGAAGGCAACATCAGATTCTTAGTTCTAACACACCTTTGAGAAAATGGGTGATACTTAATATATTAAATAATCTCATAGTCTAATACTTATACTAATACTGCATGTCTCGCCAGTTTGAACACTAAAAGATATTTGGACTAGAAACAAGACAAAAATTATTATAAGAAAAGCCTTTTTTCCCCCCCTTTTTTTCAGTGAAAGAGAGCCCTCGCTGCAAAAAACTCTTCTTATTTAGTGTTTTTTTCCCCAGTCCAAATATCTAAGAATTCTTAAATTAAGATGCATTTACTAGATAAGTAAAATTACATGAGATATTTTTTCTTGTTTTCTGGGGAAACATCTAAATGAAGTGATTTTTTTTTTCTTAAAACAAGCTAAATTATCTGCCAATGGGGTGAGACAAATAATCTTTGAAAATCCAGCGTAGTTAGTCGATCCTGGTAAGCGCTCATTGTCTCAGTTGTAAACATGATGGCGTTCTTCTTCTACAAGGGAGTTTGGCGGACCATTAAAGAATGCAACACACACATCTTGAGGACATCCTGGAGATTTCAACCTATCAAATGACGACTTCAAAACTCCTTATGTGTTTCCAGATAAGTGTGAACTTATGTGAACCAGGTTGATGCAGAAAGTCTTTGATGATTGAAAAGACAGTCTGGAGCAAACTTAAGGGACTTTCGAAGACGTCTAGCTCAGCATCCTCATCTTCATGTCAGAATTTCCCAGAACTGCCTAATGATCTTGTGATCAGTTATTCTTTAAAGTGAAGATGACACACCCTCGGGAGGGGAGGGAACCAATAAGGAGTTGTACTTTCAGAGTGAAGTTTATGATCCTTTTCTTCTAGCAGGGTGTTTTGCATATGAAATTGAATTGGATGTTTAGATGAGAACCAAGAATCTTATTTCTGTTAGGACCACTGTCATCAAAGATGAAAGATTGACTTTTAGCATATAGTTTAGATTAGCGGTATGGTTCTGTTCTGGGCTAGAACTCTCTGAAAGATCAGGAACAGCAGCGATAAACTGCCTTAGGGTAAACAGAACAGAAACAACATAATGTATTGTAGATACTTAATTCAGGAATTTAGTCTGATTCAAGGGGAATCGAATATCAAATCCTGAAAGACTGGACGAGATGACTAGCTGGAGTAGGGTAAATGAGCTCTGGAGAAATGTGGTAGCTGCTGATATTACTGAGGAGCTTATATGTATGCTGTGATAGATATCGTATTCCTATAGGTAGACGTGATCAGCTGACAGCCAGATGATGCCAGCTTGACTAAGATGGAAAAATAAAAATGGCAGCTCATAGATACCAAACTGGCACCTTAGTAAACTACAGTGTGCCATTCTGAAAATAGTTCAAATTAATTTTTACTTATCTAGTAAAATGTGAATGATGTGAATGATTGTGATGTGAGTGATTTTTTTTTTTTTACTTCAAAACCTGACGCAGCAGGCAGCTAAAACGCAAGGCTCCCGGGGCGCATGAACAGCAAAACACTAACTGCCAAGAGAAAACCATTTCCAAAAGATTTTATTTTTCCCGTCATGCCTGATTTTAGTTTTATTTTAGGTCACAAATGAGCTTTCATTTACTTTTCGTTTTTGATTTATTATTGAGTCTTCATGTAATCAAATTATTAAATGATCTGTATTATATTTGTTTGCAGTATAACTTTAGAAAACTTTCTTCAGACAATTTTTGTCATCTTTGATTTTTCTGCTTTCCCCCTCATCACACAGCAAAACCTTATAGCAGAGAATCAAAGGTTCTGAAATGAGCAGAATGTAACACACATTAGAGGTTATCTTTCACCCCATCTCCGAGAAGAGAGCCAAACACCGGATCGATACCTCGTTGCTGCATTGTGTCTAGAAGAGTTGCGTGGATCCAGTCTATTAGTTGAAAGCATCATAAAGTCGAGAGAGAGAGAGAGAGAGAGAGAGAGAGAGAGAGAGAGAGAGAGAGAGAGAGAGAGAGAGAGAGAGAGAGAGAGAGAGAGAGAGAGAGAGAGAGAGAGAGAGAGAGAGAGAGAGAGAGAGAGAAGATGAAAGAAACATGGAGGCTGTGATGAAGGGGGAAGGAGAGAGAAATAAACAAAGGAGACAGGAAGTGACAGAAATTAAAAAGGTGACACACTGGTAAAGTAGACCTGCAGGACCACACAGACAAGAAGTGCAACTATTCTGGAGTATTACAGCGGTGCCCCTTCCAGTTCAGCCCCTAATCACTCCATATCATTTTCTCTGGGGCACTATATTTCTTCTCCTTTCATCCTCTCATCTCTATACCTCTTGAAAGCGGGCTGTGAAGCGACTTAGTGCCTGACTTCATTTCATACCCCATCAGTGCAGTTTATTTGCAACCTGCTTGACTCCGGATATTCATCTGGGGCCAATAAATTGTGATGTACCTCTTTGCACCGATCAAGAAATCGGCTTAATCTCTTGTGTTAAATTAAATGTGGATTACATTTTGTTTATGCACTTTTCCCCTAAAATATATATACATTTATATTCTAATTGGATCATAAAATGGGGTACTTGAGTTTTCCTTGTTTACAGATACCTAAACAAATTGAACTCTGACTGTACTGTGAATTCCAGTGCTTGTGTTGTCATTGCAGCAGTCCCACTCTATCACCAAACCATCCATTAAAACAATCAACCAATCATCTCACTGAAAAATATTTACTCCAGAACATCTAATGACTAACGAAAAGAGCAAAAAGCCATCTGCAGAACTTACTGTTCTTTCAAAACAAGATCAGAAATCTAATTCATTCCACACACACACACACACACACACACACACACACACACACACACACACACTCACACACACACACACACGCACACGCACACGCACACGCACACGCACACGCACACGCACACGCACACGCACACACACACACACACACACACACACACACACACACACACACACACACAATATCCATAGTTTCCTAGTGTTTATAGCCCTCCTCCCACTCACCCTGATTTCCGTCCCTCTCGGGTTCTCATTTCATTAGGCTCAGTGTGGAAAAGCCATGAGTATGTAAATACAGGCTGTCTCGTAATGACTTTATCACTTGGTGGCAGCCATTTTGGTGATTTATCACCATGGTGACTGAGACTAAGGAAATGGCAGGAGTGATAGCGACAGACTCTCTAAGGAAAGGAAGGAAGTTTAAGTTCAAGAGTCACTGATGATGATCTTTGAGCTGCAGTTGAAGTTATACTTCAGTAAATGTTTTCTAACTTTGCAAACTTTTTGACAAACTTTTCAAAGCTGAAAAGGAAAAAAACTGTCAGAAAAATAGGTAAAGCGCTGTCACTTGGGGTACTCCCTAAGTGAAAAGGTAATAATATGTACCTTTAAAGGACTAATACAGTTTAGGGGTAAGGTACAAAGGTGTACCTTTTCACTTTTGTACCTTGGGATACTGCCCCAGTGACATCACAGTACCGTTTTGAAAGTGAGGGTTAGGGAAATTTGTTTGAAAATAAATAATTGCTAAGGGATGTTTTTTTTTTACCCTGCATTTTATGTATCCAAAATTAATTAAATAAAATATTTATACTTTGCATTTGCAATTCTTCTGAAATAATATAAAATATAAATTTTAGATGAAAAACTTGTCTTGGCAATTAATTGAAATACAATTAAGATTAAGTACTAAAATAACAAAAAAATATATTTGTAATAATTTAAATCTAAATGGAAATATAAAAAAAGCGAATAAAAATGATAAAATCACATACAATTAACAAGCTAAATTTAAATAAAACTGAAAGTATAAAACTATTAGCTAATTCAAAATTATATTGATTAGCTTGATTTACACAATGAAATACACAATATATATATATATGATTAATAATATATATATATATATATATATATATATATATATATATATATATATATATATATATATATATATATATATATATATATGATTTTTGCAACTTTCATTTCATCTCCTTAGTAACACTTAAAAAAAGCAACTTAAAAAAAGAAAAGAAACTGTATGTAAGAAATGTATTTCAAATAATCATAAAATTGTCCTGATATGTCACTAGACATTAAGAAACCATGTTAATTTCAAATACTTATATCACTGACAACAGTAGTCCGGCCAGGATATTGTCATTTAAAAGTTGTTGTTGTTGTTGTTGCTGTCCTCAACTGATGTTGATGTTGGCATGTTATGTTTTGGCCTGAAGCATCGCCCTCCGCCTTTCTACCGATCCCGAAGTCAGTAGTGTTTCTGCATCCGGGTTGCCAGCTCTGCTCTAGTTACCACATCTGCAGCTACAAACGTGACTGCTGATCATGCAGGCAATCTGGCAACCTCGAGTCAGGGGTGTGTGTGTGTGTGTGTGTGTGTGTGTGTGGGGGGGGGGGGGGGGTTCACCTGTAGTACCAGTTTTGGCCACAATCTTACATACACTTAATTTAAGTATAATGTTTTATTAGGGACAAAAGGGTTCATTGTGGTGAAAATAATGCAACAACGTTTTTATTTTATTTTATTCCACTTGCTTAAATCAAAATTTTCATATTTTGTATAATGATTCAAAGATTTGTTCTGCAAGCAAAAGTGTAAAAATATCTATAGATAAAAAGCCTTTGAAACGTAGCTAAAGTAAATGACAAGCATGGCATGAAGTTTCCAAGTTTCAATACAACCATCAGATAATTCAAACAAATGATACAAAACTAAACCTTTGGGTCACAGCATTGTCCAAAATTAAAGAATTATCCATGAACAGAATGTGACCCTTTGTTAAGTCCTATAGATGTCTTGTTTTTTGCTTCAGCAATCTAGTTTAAGATCTAGTTTAAGGTCATGGCTACTCTGGACTGTGGTCCATTTACAGGGCAGAGAAAAAGCTCACATGTCTGACACATCAAGGCCTGTGTCAGGACGAATCTCATCAGAATGATCTCTACACCAGAGAGAGGCTGGTAAGGGGATGACAGAAAGTGAGGGATGAGTTTCAAAGGAAGTGCTTTGTCAGATCTTGTTTTTTTGTTGCGCCTCTTCCTTTACTCTCTCCCTGCCCTCACACGTTTTCTGTCCCTCTGTCTATTTAAATCTGTGCTTTTCTCAAAGTCTCTGTCATGATCCGTTGGCCCATCTGTCCATCATGAGACCAGATCTTTGCTTTCTCTATTGAGCAGGTCTGCACCTATTGTCTCACTCATTTACTCCTGCTCACCATGTGTCTATTCCACTCATTCTCACTCAATCTGCCCTGAAATTGTATCTGCCCCCCACATACCACCATCCATATTGTGCTATAACCTAATGAACCATAAAAATGCAGTAATGTGATGTGATTAAATGTGAAAATAGATATAAGCGTTTCTATTGCAAAACTATTTCTAAAAGAAGAAATGACGTGATGTGTAACTCAAAACCTATATCAAATAATAAGATAAATTGATATATAACAATATTTTTATTTTGTGCACATTGAAACTAGTCAGAGGAATCTGAGATCGCGGATTGGTTGAACTAGAGTTTAGTCCCGCCCCCTAAAGATCATTTGGAGGGAGATATGGAGAGAAGTCAAGCAGGTGTGTTTGTTTTTCTAGGTCTAATAAGAGATAAATAATAATAATAATAATAATAATAATAATAATAATAATAATAATAATAATAATAATAATAATAATAATAATAATAATAATAAAAGAACCTACAAATTGAGTATGAAACTTTTGAAAGTGCATTGCATCAAATACTCGTTTGAGTATAAGAAAGAGAATATTTACGTGAAGAAACCTGAATCAACGCGTTAAGAGTCTTTTCAATTATTTCCTTTTCGTTTGGCTAACTTACTTGGATTATTTTCTCCTTGGTGAGTTACATTTTCTTTATAAGATATGTTTAGTAAGTTTTTAAATGTGAGAACGTGTTATTGTGTACATACATGTTTTTACACTGTACTTTTTTTTAAAAATACCTGCATGTAATTACGTCTGTAATTAATTTCTGTAGTTACATTTGTAATTACACAGTTGGCACTTTCCTTACACCTGACCCTACCGTTAAACTGACCCACACCACCACACCTGTCCCTAACTCTTCCCGTATCTCACCTTAATATCAGCAAAAGTGTTTTGCAATACAATTTGAACACAGTAAGTACATTGTACTTATTTTTTTAAGTAAGTACATAGTACTTAAGGCCACCTAATATAAAGTGGGGCCAGGCTGTTTTTCCCCCTCTCTTTTCTTCTGCTTATATGCGAGTGAATGTTTCTTCTGCAGTCTATCCTGAGCTCAGCGGTTGAGATTGTCGTCGTGGAATTGTCCTTGCCTGTTGCTGCGCACGTTGCTTGACTGGCGAGCCATTCCAATCTGAGTGTTTTGTACCTGGTGACATGATTTCAAGAGTGTGAAATATGGGTAGGAGAAAACTGTTTGTCCTTTCATTTCAAGAGTCATTAAGACAAACAAGAAAATATGTCTGAGTAGTTATTCCCTTCTTGCTCTTGCTGTGCATTTATTTTCCTCCAGAGAGTCGCACTTGTCTTCTGTGAATGGTCCAAATCAATTCGAACACCTGACGTTAAAAGATAAACTGGTTGATTTTTTTCACCGTAAAAGTGGCTAACAAATTGAAAAAGAACTATGACCCACCTGACCACTGTGGCAGTCAAAGCACCTACTGCTTCATATGAGGTGGCGTATTTAGTTGCCAAGGCCAAAAAGCCTTATACAATTGCAGAGAGCCTAATTCATCCAGCAGCAATGGCCATCTGTAAAACTATGACAAACTAAGACTGGTTTGCCATAGAGTGACGCTCTCACAAGTTTCATAGAGTTTTTTTTGAGTATGGGTCTGCTTGACGTCGATAGAGCGGAAGGTCCTTGTATGGGCCTTCCGGGCTTTTCTCCCGGAAGGGTGCACACGCGCGTGACTAGATGCACGCCGCCCATACACACTGCTCTCAGGTGCAGCAGATCCACTCGTCCGTGCAACATGTCTGTCGCGCCGCGCTCCACTTTATTCCTATGGGTTACATAAAGCGACTTCAACGCTTCAGCGCAGCATTCCCGGAAGGCAGCGCTGCATTTGAACCGATTTGAACGCAGAAATGACGGGAAGCTTCAAAACATCGCTTCAGTCTCTGTTCTCTGTATAACGTTACACTAGTCTGATGTGCAAAACCGTTTTGCTTGCTACGGCTAAGGTTTAGTCGCATAAAATAGTCCATAAACCGAATCATGTCCTCATAAACTGCGAGTAAACACACACAAATGTTGACAGGCCACTAAATACAGTACATACCACAGATGGACGTCCTGCTGCTGCTGTTTCTCCTGTTCAATTAATTTCAGCCTCCGAATCTGATTCTAGATCATATCTGTATTAGCTGAATCTGATTTAGGGTAGCGTTTTCTTCTCCACACTTGAGGACGTCACCGCTTTGTGTGCGCTCGTCATTCTTTAGCTCCACCCACACAATATGCCTCCAGGCGCTCGTTTTTTTCCGAATACAAAAATACAAATAAACAAATATCACAGACATGTTAGGTATCCTAAAATAGGATTTTGTACATCTTATGTATTTACTTGCAAGAATGTATCCCCTCCAAATTTTCAAGACTCTTGTAATGGTTTGAATGACACGTCTACCATAGTTTGATGGGGTCTGTATCCTTTTTAATTGTACTTTTAAACTTCGGGTTTCGGGTAGTAACCCGAGAACAAAAATAACTACAAAATTCGACTGCTTTACGGCCTATACGTCACTTCCACCAACACCACTTCCTTACATTCGGACGTGCGAGCCCAACTATCGTTTGTTTGTCGGATGTTATAGTCATGTCCGAAGCAGCACAGAAAAATAAGAAAGCAAAGGTTTTTTTTGGAGGAAAGCAATAAGAGGAAACGAAAAAGTGATGGGATTAAAGGCAGGATGAGAATCAACATTGGACCAGCGTTTGCTCGTTGGCGTGAGCTGAAGGAGGTGTGCCCGACCGATGCTGACTTGGCTGTAATGCTTGCTATGGTTATTACCTACCACTCAAACATTGAATTGAATTATCATACATTCTGTAAAACGGTAACCAATAGATAGACTAGGCTACTATAATGATGCTGGCTTGTAAACATGAGCATCGCAATCATTTGGCATTAGAAAAAAAATAAAACCTATGAAATTATATTCATATGACATGCTGAAACATATGCCACTGTACCTGGGATGAAGACACTTCACAGGTGGAGCAAGCAGAACTCTATACTCTCACTACATGTGAACAGTGTTCAGGGTAACTGTTAGTGATGTGCGGTCGGCTTTTCTCACGGGTCCCGCTTTTATGAAATTATTTGGCTCGCCCCGCACCACTGTATATATTTTTACAACCCGCCCCGCACCCGCAACCATTAAATAGACATACGGGGTCTGCGGGTTATGAGATGACCCGCGCATCACTAGTTCAGGGCTATCATGGTTATGTCAACAAATGCACGCGCACATCCCCTGATGTAGGAAGACCAAGTTTGCGACAGTAGTAGAGGACTATATTTTTTTCCCAACTGTAGGGGGACCCAGAGAGCAAAAGTGACCTAGTGCTAGTTTAAGATATTTTAACAAAAAATAAAAAAAAGTCGTAGTTTTTGTTATTTTTGGACCATTTTTTTTATGCTTCAAGAGATTCTAACTGATGTCACATATGGACTACTTTGATGATGTTTTTATTCCCTTTCTGGAAGTGGACAGTATAGTGTGCAAACACTTGCATATGCTCTGGGAATAAAATATAAAATATCTTAAACTGTGTCTGAAGATGAACAAATGTCGTACGGGTGTTGAACAACATTCGGGTGAGTCATTAATGACATCAATTTCATTTCTGGGTGAACTAACCCTTTAAATGATCCACTACTTAAACAAAGTTAGCACAGAGGTAACTTACCTGTGCATCCCGGCAATGTCAGTCCCCTCAGAGCGGGTGTTTTGGTGGCGCGAGCGTCTCGCTGCATGGCGTTTCCGTTTTTATTTTGGCTTTTAGGTTAGAGGAAACTGACTGCATGATGCGCGGCTCGAACCGCGCCGAAACGTGTACATGCTAAAAATAGAACCAACAGTTATTTTTCACGTGACACGCAAGCATGTTGGAAGTGTTTCCAGGCTAAATAGAATAGGAAAAGACACAATTTTGACAAAAATTTTGACACAAATACATATAAATAAATAATATTTTGATGTCTGAGAGTCTCTAGGTTAATTGCACCTGTTACAGAACAAAATATTCTGTAGAATATTTTGCCATCAGTGTCTTTGCTGTATCAATAGGCTATGTATTTATGTTTAAAATGAAGTATAGGCCTTCCCTCTATGTCACCTAGCAGCACATTTCTGGTGTGCAAAGACAGAAAACGCCTCACAGCAGACACGCAACAGAAACATTTTTGGTTTGGCTAACTGAGTGTAGTTTAACAGTCTGCCACAAGTTGATCTTGTAATAAAGGTTACAACAAACATCAAGGAAAAACACGCTGTATTTTGAATTATAAAAGTGAAATGATTCATTTTATTATAAAAAATATTAATGATTAAGCGATAGTTGAAAGTTAATTCTCTTGACGATCAACTAAAATTTGATCGAATGCCCATCCGTGATCTGAATAATGCTTGTTGATCACACCTCTTGTGCAGTAGAAAATACAGAGCAGACTCCTCAGACCAATGTTTAATCTTAAATTGAGCTTGGTTTGGTGATTAAAATAAGCCAGACAAAGTTTGCCAGTGACTTTGATCAAATTCCAATATCAGACAAACATTATGAGCCACACTGAAATGGCAACCATCAAATGTCAAATAATTAAAAAAATAAAGGCGTTTTTTGTTTTGTTTGTTTCATTGCAAATTAGATAAGTTGACAGACTCAAACAATTATTCATTTCAAACTCTTCCCAACTACTTGTATTTGTCCGCTACCATCATGAGAGAAAATTGCTTGATGAGCTGTTATTTTGCTCAGCAATGGGGAAAAATGCACAGCAAGAGATCTTTTTTGAAAAACTCAATGGTAAACTGAATGAACTTGGTCTTTGTTGGGACAACTGTGTCAGTGTGTGCACAGATGGAGTGCAAGCCATGTTAGGGAAAAATATGTTGAACGCAGTGCTTCAAGCTGCAACACAAATTATCAATTTCATTAAGACTTGTCTCATAAAATCAAGACTGTTTGGACTGTTGTGCAAAGAAATGGGGTCAGAATATAAATCGTTACTTTTGCACACTGAGGTGAGGTGGCTGTCCAGAGGGAAAGTACTGCAGTAGATATTTTCATTGTGTGACAAAATAAGATTTATTCTGCTTGATTGTGCATTTTCCTTAGCAAATTATTTTACTGACCCCAAAGTGGCTCACAGATCTTGCATACCTGTCTGACATTATTGCTAGACTTAATACCCTTAATTCGTCTCTTCAGGGCCCAAATTCAAGCTTACTTATACAATGTGTGATTATGCGATACAATTGTGGGATTTGTGAGGAAACTGGAGTGACGGAGAGGGCAGGTCGATGGGGGTAATGTAGACATGTTCCCAACCTTGGATTCATTTTTCATGGAATATGAGCTTAACTGGAATGTTACAAAAAAAGATATCACTCTTCATCCGCTAGTCCTGTCTGCACATTTAGTTTAAGTATTTTCCTGAGCAGAATAGTTGGAGCAGATACGACTGGGTTCGTAACTCCTTCATCGAAAGCGCAGTGAGTCTGTCATCAAATCAGCTGGACTTTTCAAGTGACTGAACTAGTTTGAAGCCTCTGTTCGACTCAACCACACTGTCAGAATTCTGTCTGTCAGTGGGGACAGAGTATAGGGGAGAACCGGGGCGAAAGTAACGCGGGACGAAAGTAACAAAGCGATTTTCTCAGAGCCCCAACTACATTTGCATTCCAAGCTATGACAGCTCGTTCAGCACGCAACCCTTGATGGATCTGCCAAAAATCATGTGATTTCGTCATCTTTTCCCATGGCTGGGTACGAAATATAGTTTTCGAGTACGGAAAGTAAATTTCTGAAGCGGTACTTTTTTTTCTAATTACAAGTTGTGTTTCTCGTTTCATGTGTCACAGTAATGGTCACTCTACAGATTATTTATTGCTGTTACACATCCTGAAGGTTTGTCTTTTCAGAGTTTTTCAGTATAAAAGTAAATCGTGTTTAAATGTCAGGACTTCCTGTCGGGACGAAAGTAACACTTGTTACTTTTGTCCCACTTGTATATATATAATGCATATTATGCTAATTTGATTTTCATATTGTTCATATTGTTGAAGAAAAAAATGATCAAATAGATTGAAATTGCACAAAAAAATATACTAAACCTACAAGTTTGTACTGTTAGGTTATATTTGAAACATTTGATTAAACTTAAAATGTAAAATGAAAATGTAATGTAATATTTTTTTTGCAAAGATAAATTAGCTACAAAATATGTTTGCAGTTACATTAACAAGGTCATAGTCAGGTATGTTTAATAAAAACAAGAGTAACACAAAACAATCTAGCTTATATTGTTGTGTTACTTTTAACCCACCTGTGTGTTACTTTCGTCCCAACTGATGGGGTCAAAAGTAACAATCTGCATCTTATGTTCAAAGTGATATTATACTGTAGTCGTTCTGCATTTGTACAAAATATTTTCTTATAAAAGTGCGTTTTTCTGAAAAATGGTACTTTCGCCCCTGCTCTCCCCTACTAATCTTGCGATACTTTTCATTTATTTACTTTTGCCTCAACTTGGGGGTGCGCAAGTGAAATTAGACAAACTAAAAGTTTGAAAACCTCTGTTCTAGACAACACATTGTGCAGGTAACTATAACATTTACTAATTTCTTAGCATAGCCTATTGTAGGGACAAAATAAAAAAAGCACCATAAAGTTGTCTTATTTCGGTGAATTTCTTCATTTTGAAGTTGAAGTTTGTTGCACTGGGCTGAAAAATGGCTGAAAAGCTAAACTTGAAATTTTTTCTTAAATATTAGCAAAATTTAAAAGGCAATACTTAATGTAAAAAGGGAAAACGTACTGTATTGTCTCCTATGCCCACAAAAGGGCACAAGCAAGCACAACAAGCAAATGTAAACCAAATCAATCATTGCATATTTTATTAAAATTAAATCAACATTGTTTTTTACTGAGCCAATAATTTTTTTCTATCCTCTACTATCACAAAAAACATTTCAGCATTTTTAGATGTTTCTACACTACCTCTATTAAAGAGCCGGTGTACTTATTATTGGGTCCATTTGACCCTGCATGACAAATTACAGCTCAAGAGTTGCAATTCTCTGTGTCTGAGCATGTGTGAGAGACATGGTGACAGTGAAAGCATTTTACATTGTTAAGTGCAAATCACATCTTTGAAGCATGGCGGGATGTTTCAGGCTGAAAAGTTGACATTAAGTCGCAGCAAATCAGTGCTAAAATGGTTAAAATGAACCACAGCCAATCCTCTTCCATGGCCTCATGCAGTAAAGGGTCCATCATATGCACACTTCAGAATCTCACCAGAAGTAGAAGGTCATCCGGTACTTTTTGTCTACACTTTTATGAGTACCGTGAATCGGGACATACTTCTTTCCTCACATACTATTTATCGCCATATGGGAAGTATGTGATTTTGGATGCGAAATTACAGCAAGTTTGTTTGAGTTGCAGGACAATGGCCCTCCAGGTCCTGATTTAGTTGGTTTCCATGTGGGAATTGTTGTCTGGTCCACACAATCTTAGTGTTTTCATGTTTTACCCTCCATTCAGGGTCATCATGATCCCCAAAATGTTGAAAAAAAAAACTCACCACACATACCTTATAAGTCACATAATCATACCAACAACAAAAATATTTTTTCTTAATTGGTATTATTTGGCTTCACATGAAGAGATAAACAGAACAAGTGAACTAGAGAAGACAGAGTGATGAACATTTAGAGAGAGAGAGAGAGAGAGAGAGAGAGAGAGAGGGGGGGGAGGAAGGAAGGAAGGAAGGAAGGAAGAAAGAAAGAAAGAAAGAAAGAAAGAAAGAAAGAAAGAAAGAAAGAAAGAAAGAAAGAAAGAAAGAAAGAAAGAAAGAAAGAAAGGTAGTAAGGTATGAAAGCAGATGAAAGCCTGTTTTGATTAAAATAACCTGGAACTGTGGCAGCCCCATCCCTCTGTGTGTCATCTGAACAGGTGCTTCTGATGTGCAGTGAGAGAGAAAACAACAGAGCGCTACTCAGGGCAGGGTGGGACCTTTTCTCCTGCCGCTTCTCTGCAACTGCTGTCTGCTCCTACAGCACTTCTAATTTTCCCATCACATGGTGGTGACACATGAAATAAATTTGAGAATGAAAGGAAGATTACATAATTTGATGTCTGACACGTACAGTGTGTGTTTGTAGGTATTACTGTGGTTGTTTTTGTGTGCTTTATATTGCTGTAAACCACCTTTGTTCATTAGTTTTCGTGCTGTTTTCCAACCTACACACACAGATTTACCCTGTGGTGTCCCAGTCCTCTAGAGATTGGAGGAGCCAGCGTTTTAAAGCCTGTGCTTACAGAAGAACAATGGGATAAGACATTTCAGCACCTTGTTCTCTAGTATGGTTGAAAATCTAAAACTGTATTTTATTCGAAACTGGTTCCATTTTTGTTCCAAAAAGTGCAGGAATCAAACTGATGCTTTAGATGAGTTGTGAGCTTACGATGTGATGAGAGACTAGGCATCGTACATTTTTTTTGAAAACTCTAAACAGACAAACAACAACCAACATACAAGCGTGACTGTAGTGCTATTTCACTTTTGAGCTGGTTCTTTGAAATGAATCAAATCGACTCGAATGAGCCACAGGTTGTGTTCGAAACCTATGGACAACTGAAGGTTCTGTGTAAAGAAAGGCCGCATAACGTCTCATGTTCTAAAACACATTTAAAGGGTTAGTTCCCCCAAAATTGAAAATTTTGTCATTACCCTAATGTCGTTCGACACCCGTCAGACCTCCGTTTATCTTCGGAACACAAATAAAGATTTTTTTTGTTGAAATCCGAAGGCTCATAAAGGCCTTCATTGACACCAATGTCATTTCCTCTCTCAAGACCCATAAAGGCACTAAAGTTGTCGTTAAAAGTCCATCTCACTACAGTGGCTCTACAATCATTATGAAGCGACCAGAATAGTTTTTTTGCGCAAAAAAACTTCTATAGTTTCAAAACACTGCTTCGTAAAGGTCTTACGGGTGTCGAACGACATGAGGGTTAGTAATTAATGACTAATCCTTTATTTGAGATATAGAGAGAACCATGCAACTATTTTTTTTCTATGATGCTTATTTCTCCATAGAAATTGAGTCACATCTTGAAAAAAACTACTTTACTACTAATTTACATACAAACACTATTTCAGATGGCATTATTTATTCATTCCCACCAACCAGAGGATTGTGAATGACACATCTTCTGTATGATGCCTTCAAAAACTGAGCAGATTAAGGTATCTTAGTTGACAGGATATGATTCAGAAAGTAAATTCAGCCTAAAGGCTCGTGCGTACATGGTGCGATTTTTGCTGTCGTACGAACGTTTTTTTTTCTCTCAGGAGAAATCGCGTGGACATCGTGGATGCTCGTATGGTGTCGTATAACAGCTGATTTGATGCGATGATCAAATTAAATGACTCGTAGCATCTGCAATATCTCACGACCTCCCGTGTGTCCGAATTTGCACAGTGTACGCCCAGTATAGTTACTAATTGGTTGTTTATGTGAAAAATTTCATTAATGATAAAAATCACAATCATAATTTTGTTTGTGGGGGACTCAAAAGTACTCAAAAGTTCCTAAAACGATCTGACACATATCTGGAATCATTAAATTCTTGATGATTCCTATTCAGTGTATTGAGAGGAGAAAAGGCTAGTGTTCAGTTCAGCTTGAGTCATGTGATGGGGTAGGTCAGAATGACACATGAAACGCAGCGTGGTTTGGGCTCTTCAGTGCCGTCTGATTCTGTAGGACTGCAGGGACCCCTGACTGCAAACACATACTTGATAAAAGATGCTTTGAACTGCATGTGCTTTGAAGCCCAGTCAAGCTTTTGACTAATGTTGAAGAGAACTCTAGGAGTTGTGAGTAGACTAATCCCAGACAGAGTCAAGACCTTTGCTTAAATTCATGGGACCAGGGACATAACCCTTCCAGAAAAAGTGACTCTGGTGTCTGTCAATAATCTGCGCACTACCTCCAGATTTAGCATTTCCTTTCATCATACTGTGTGTGTGTGTGTGTTTACTTTTAAAGCTGTGCTTCTCATTCTGGTTCGCAGAATCCCCTCCAGCAGTGTACATTTTGGATGTCTCCTTAATCTTGCACACCTGATTTAATTCATCAGCTTATTAGTAGATGCTCCAAGACCTGAAGTGTGTGTCTAAAAAAGGGGATCTTAAATGTGCACTGCTGGACTGGCGCCTCCAGGAACAGGGTAGGCAAACATTTCCAAGAACATTAGTAGCAGTCAGTAGCTAAACAACCCTGCTTTTGACAGATGAGACCAGACATGATTATGGTTCTGTACTATAAATCTGTTAATAGCCTAATCATACAAATGGTATTTTTATATAGAGCCTACAGTTAATTGTCTGCTTTAATAAATGTATGACGTTATCATGAATTATATTATTGCTGTATATGACTGCCAAAGGACCATTGTATTGATACACTTCAACTTGAATATTGCACAAATGTTGTGATTACCCGTTATTTCTTTATAAGCACAACTTTTCATGAGGAAAATAACAGGTTGATTGTGAGTGTTTGGTCACATTCCTACTAACCTGTTTTCTATTACAGATTCCAAATGTTGATAAAATATTTTTGCGAAATGATGGGGTTTCCATTAACCGATGTTATGTGACTAAAACTTAATTTTTTCCTGTCGCGATAAGTTATTCCAAAAAACATGGCGCCTGATGTTGGTAGGTTTACATAACGCAGCCACCACACTACTAGCCATTATTTTAAATCAAAGGAGACATAGGCATGTTATGCAAGACTTAATGGTGAGGATAGCGCCTTATACTTGGGAGTTATACTAACTTATACTCCTAGCTTCAAGGTCTTTAAAAATTGTGGGATTTCTTTGTTGTTTAAAATCCAGTAATTCTTTTGTCTTAAGTTTAATTAAGAACTCTGTCTCATCTTCTGTTCAAACATACCTCGTCATCTTTAAAGAACTAAATGACTCAAAATGACACTGACCATGGAAACAAAGAAGTGGAAGGAAAG
Source organism: Pseudorasbora parva (assembly GCF_024679245.1). Taxonomy (NCBI): domain Eukaryota; kingdom Metazoa; phylum Chordata; class Actinopteri; order Cypriniformes; family Gobionidae; genus Pseudorasbora; species Pseudorasbora parva. The sequence goes on from NC_090173.1 coordinate 37,777,404, forward strand.
TGAACAAAAATACATTTTCTAAATACACAAAGTATACATTTTCTAAATATATAAATACACAAAGAATTTAAATACAAACTGAAAGTCCTAACAGAACTGTGACACTTCGCATGTCCTCCTTTTGTTCTGCCTAAACTATTATTCTTATTATTATGTAGGACTGAAGAGATGACTTGTCCAGAAGAGAGACACGTGAACACATTTCATAGGTAATGAGGGATTTCAGTAGTTACGTACAGAGGGGTTGGCCATAGGGAACACTGGGACTTTTGGAATCAGTGCAACAGGGAAATTAAATTAAAATACAATGTGAATAGAACAGGAAAAGGTCAGCGAAACTCAATACAAACTCAAACGTTTCTCATCGAATTCCTAACAGTTGGTGTGAATTTTAGGTGAAACATCAGAGACTTAGTGGAATAGTCTGTTGAGCTATGAAAGCAATAAACCCGAGACATTTCTTGATTCATGTTTCCATTTTCTTTGACTTTGATGCATGACTCCCAAGTATAACTCTTTGATTTCATCAGGTAAAAGAAGGGACATCCAAAATATAAATAAAGAAAAAGACAATAACAACATGATATAAGGCAGCAGACACAGAAGTTTAAAAGGAATTCATGCAGGAAAGACAATGACGCATATGCCCTTGTGTCAGAGCCGATTAGACAGAAAACTGTTGCCTTGAGTCAGTACCTTGCTGTTGAGGCAGTACATCGCCTCATGGTTCACTGCTTTCAAGATCAAATCTCATCTGGGAAAATTAACCTGAAGAGTCTTTCACCCATACAAACTGATGTCTATCCTTAAAAAAACAAAAAAAAAACATGTCATATTTGTTTTGTGTGGAATAATAGATGTAAATATTGTGATGTCACTGTTATCTCGGCTAGCACTGGAGCTAACATGACACGGCGACGCTGTCATCCGATGTCATCCTACTGTGTCACAACATCTCCAGTCATCATGCTCATTTACGAAGTGTTCACAGGTTTCATGCAGCTTTACGATTAGTGTCGTGGGCAGAGGATTAATGATTAGCATCCCACTTGTGCTGGTGTAATTGCAGTGCGCGTGTCTAGCAGCTATACCTAAAGCTGCTGAAAATCTGCTTCAAAATCCCGTCGAACGCAGTCTCCACCAAGTCCCTGTCAGGAAGTGTTTGAGATTCAGGCCTCAGTTAGTCAGGCTAATCAACACTCTTCCCCAAAGTCTCTGTGTGCAAATGATTCTTTTTTTATCTGGCCTGAACAGTGCTGTGTTAAGCCTTTGCGGGGCCCTGGGCTAATTTACAATGGGGGACCCTAAAGCCAATCAAATGTGCAATCAAACGAACACCAGATATAGACGCGCACGTTATATCCGTGAAATAAACAAACACAAAGCGTACGTCAATACGTAGTAGCTAGGCTAACAATAATGTACATAAACAATATTATCGAATAACAATCTTACAGATCAGAAACAGCTAAGCAAATAAAATGAATTAAATATCACTCAACAGGGCTTCTTTCTGCTCTTCTTCAAAGAGAATTCCATTACTGTCAAACAGTTCAGCCTTTGTTCATGCATTAATGTCCTCAGTTTATTTTGTATGAGTCCCAGTTTTGAAAATGGCCGCTCTCCTGATGCATCTGGCACATGTGAGGGTGAGAAAGATCCTTAATTCAATTTCAACATTGGCAAACTCACACTGGAGCGACTTTTCTTTGAGGACAAGGGCTGTAAACAATTAATCGCGATTAATCGGATCCAAAATAAAAGTTTGTGTTTATAAATGTATAATAATTATACACAGTACACACACATATTTTATGTAAACACAAACTTTTTTTTGGGTGCGATTAATTGTTTACAGCCCTAGGATAAGCATTACATTTCTAGAGCTCATTGGTCAGAAAGCTGAAAACGCAATAAATTGAGTAAGTTCATTATCTAAATGCTTCATGTTGATCTTAACATTATTTATGTACAAGACTCCAACAGGTCGCACAAATCTCTTCAGTGGCTCCAGTAGCTGCAGGTTTCTTCATATGCATTACACCTTCTCTGTAGCATACTGGTCAGTTTGTCAATAATGACGAGGAACACAACATTTTTCACTGCCCGTGAGGATGTGAGCGGGAGTTGTGGATTCATCGGCTCTTGTATTATTTTTTATTTTGCAAGTTCCTGTATTCTTGGGTAGCATAAATTAGTTTGGTCATCATCTCAAACTCTCTAAACTATTTGTGTATAAGTGACCGAAGCATTTTTACAGCTGTCACTAGATCCAAGTGTGCTTTTTGAAGAATGGTGCTCATTTTCTGAAAGTTTTGCAGGATCTTTTTCCATAAAATGCAGTCTCAAGATGACCCATTTTTTTCACAAGAGATTGAGCTTCATCTCGAGTAGCAGGGTTTTGACTGTCGTCTGTTGACAAGTAAAGCAAAACACCCATTAACTGTTGGTATTCAAGCAAAGGGCTTTGGTGGCCTGCACGTGAGCGGCCCATCGGTTAACTGCTAATCCTTTTAAAGTCTCCAGGCGACCATTTTCGTTTGATTCAATTCCATCCATAATAAATTTCCATCGCCTTGGGATGATGAAAAAAAAATGAAAACATGACTTTATAAATTCAAAAAACAAACTTCTCACTGCAGCAAGCAACATTTTTCATTACAACAAGGTTCATTGAATGAGCAGCGCAGGGCTTTCAGTAAGCTACTGGGTTCACTTCCTGAACACTCTCAGAAAAAAAGGTACACTGCTGTCACTGGGGCGGTACCCTAAGGTACAAAAGTGAAAAGGTACATCTTTGTACCTACTCACCCCTAAATGGTACATATTAGTACCTAAAAAGGTACATATCAGTACTTTAAGAGTGCAAATTAGTACCTTAAAGGTACATGGCAGTACCTTAAAGGTACATATTAGTACCTTTTCAGTTTTGTACCTTAGGGTACCGCCCCAGTGACAGCAATGTACCTTTTTTTCTGACAGTGAATGTGAGCCCTCAAACCCCAATAAAGACCAGACATGTTAGATGCATTATCATAACACTAGCCCCTGCAGGCTTTAATATCAAGATTCATCTCATTTAGAATCCCAGATACAGACTTAAAAAGTTAATCTTCCGTGGGACTGAATAACGGCAGAAATTTTAGAAAGTGTTCAAATGCCTTCTGTGGAAACATGATGTACCACAAATGTGAGTTGGTCCAAGTGCCAAGTCAGGGATGCAATCAACTATCATGAAAAAAAAGATTTAGTTCTCTGAACTTTAAGAATAATTTCAGCTTGAACTCTCTGTCCCATCAGCCGAATAAATATTTTCTCATATGTCCTGCAAGAAAATGGTCAAATTTGCTAGTATCCCTAAATAATTGCCATTTTTTTGGAGACCCGATCGTCTCAACATCTCCAACGCAATGCAAGGCTGCGTTCTGACAGGAATTATCACAGCAACCACTCGTTTTAGAACTTCTTGCCAATATTTCTGCTTGTCTTCACATTTATCTTTCAGTTCTGCATCTATTCCATGAGCCTGCGTCTGTGCCAGCCATGCAAGCATGGCATTCATATAAGGCTGACTTGATACATGTTCCTCTTCCACGCAAGTTTCCAATCACAGAAACCGGATTGAGAAGTGTGAAGAGTGACTGACCAAATAATCAGTAAAATAAGCAAAACATTTCGAAGGAGAATAAACAATCTATTTTCTTTGCACAGAGGGATTGAACAAGGTTTTGCTAAAACACCTCTTCTGGTTTTTGTAAAATCACTGTGATGCATGGAATGTTGTGTCTTTGTTTTGACACAGAGGTGCTTTCATACCCTTAATAATTCAGTTACAACGCAATTACTCAGTGATAGCAGGGCAACATCAGTGCATGTGAAATGTTCTTTAAAGGGGTGATAAATTGAAAAAAATCAACTTTCCCTTGAGCTTTTGATATATGAAAGGTCATGGTAATATAAGAATATCCTCTAAGTTTCAGAGCTGAAAACTTCCTTGTTAGACAAAGAAAAGCTTTTATAGACACCAGGCTCAATAAACGGTCCTGTGCTTCATACTGACGTCATTACGTGTCAAAACACACACCTCTACCACGCGTCTAATCCAGTAGCCCCGCCCACCGACTCATGGAGGGCTCATCCTAGCTGGTCAACAACAATAAACATGCTGAGGAAGATTAAGATATTGTGCTATTCCTGGTTGTGGAAGAACACAGTCGCTGCATAAGCTTCCTTCTGATCCTAATATTAGGAATGAATGGCTGAACTTTATTTTTAATGAAGTTCCAGCTCACGTGGAGAAGACATAGTCACTTCATTTCACTGCGGAATCGTTTGTAAAACAAATCTCCGGTCGATGCTGGATTTGGATCCGACAGGAATGGTGCAACACACTTATGTGTGAGTAAATCTTGTTTTTCTTTTGTTAAATCTATCCTCTCTCTCTCTCTCTCTCTCTCTCTCTCTCTCTCTCTCTCTCTCTCTCTCTCTCTCTCTCTCTCTCTCTCTCTCTCTCTCTCTCTCTCTCTCTCTCTCTCTCTCTCACTCTGGATTTGGACATTTGTAAGTCAGATACTTTCAGAAAAGCCACGTGGAAAGCGTTCATTCCGATTTGCACAGAAAGTTCTAAATCAGATTTTAGAGTCTCTGCCACAAGACCGCTTAAAGACTGGCGCTGGAATCTTTTGATGAAGAGGAGGACAAATGTGTGTTTCCAGACCTGAGTGTTTCTGCTGAGACTGGAATATGGCAAGAAAAGGAAGGTAGCTTGCTATCTTTTAAGATACCTCAGCTGTTGTTTTTTCGTGATGCTGGAAATAAAGACATTTATACTCTGTGTGTTAAGACATGGCATTTGAAAACACCTGAGAGTATCAAAGAGTCCAAGAGCTTAGAAATCTAGCCTAGAAATCTAGACGCACCCTAGCGGCAGCAAATCTAATCTGCCCTGAGTGTCGTCTAGCAACTCTCAATACACTTCTGAGCTGTAAAAGCCAAACTCTAGTTGGGCCAATCACATTGTGTATAGAGTCGGTGGGCGGGGCTTAACATGATGACGGCCGAGTGGCACTTGCATGTGCTGGCATGTCAGGCTAGTTTACGAGCCCTGTGGTCGAGAGAATCATTCTGGTTGCTGCTTCTCCCTCAATCTAACCATCAATGGGGCATAGATCGTACAAAGACTAATGAGATTTTGGTGAAATTTTATATGAATTTGTACAATGAAAAAAAAAAACCTTTCCCTCATCACAAGTTTAAAAATGTTATAAAGTGCAACATTTCAGCTTTGTGTATGTTGAGTCTGAACCTATGAAATGTGCACAAAGACGCCTCAGGCAGCACAAAGACGCCTCCGGCAGCACACAATCCTGATATACACATATACACAGTATTACAGTAATTTAAAATATCAAAAGTCTCGGCGAGTACCCTATGCAAACATTATCTGTCTTAAAAAAAACAAAATACAGTTTGGTTAACTGTTGGGGAAAAATATCTGATGTGAAACAATAGATCCATGCAATTTAGGTCTTAAAGGGTTAGTTCACCCAAAAATTGAATTGATGTCATTAATGACTCACCCTAATGTCATTCCACACCCATAAGAACATTAAGATATTTTATATTTAGTCTGAGAGCATATGCAAGTGTATGCACACTTTACTGTCCATGTCCAAAAAGGGAATAAAACTACTTTATTCAGCATTGTCTTCTCTTCTGCATTTGTTTTCAAACCTCAAATAAAGTTCTGCCAGAAAGACTCGGAAGAATTAATGCTGTAACAATAACATTTATTTAGGAGCTCAGCAAGCAATCAAGTTCTTTGGCATAGGCCCCATTTGTAATTCGCATTCCGAGGGTACGGAATCTGCGTATCCTGCCTGATTACAGAGGCAGGGGCGCAGCTCACCCCTTGCGAAGAACGAAAGGGGGCCATCTGGTGGTGGTGGGGTGGATGGAGGGAGAGACATCCTGAAGTCTTCAGGGTAGAGGGGAGATCCCGTCTGGTGGTGTTGAGGATCATATGAAAGCCTGGCTGGTTGTGTAAGGGGGGATGGAAAGGTCCCATCTTGGTGGTGGTGGGGAGGATGGTGGTGCTGAAGCGGTAGTATCTGCGAACTCAAACATGAGTAAGTACAACCTTTATATGCTCCGGTAAAGGATGTGATTGGATAGATGAGAAGGTAATTAGTGACGTAACGATTGAGTCCTCCTGGCAGAACTTGCGCTAACTTCATATATGTAGAGTCTGTAGCCATTTTTAAAAAACATCTTAAGACACATCTCTTCCAATTGCACCTGACCAATAAAGATGAGCACTTAACTATCCATTAATTTTTGTTTGTTTGTCACAAAAAAAAAACAAAAAAAAACTGTGTACTGTGCTAATTAACTGAGACTTCTTACAGCTCTTACAGGTTGTTGGCCTTGTTTGTTTCGTTGCTTCTATTGCTCTCCCCTTTTTTGTAAGTCGCTTTGGATAAAAGCGTCTGCTAAATGATTAAATGTCAATGTAAAGATTCAAACGGTTATGATTCAGCATATTGGTTCGGATCGTGTGTCAAACTGGCAAACTGCTGAAATCACGTGACCTTGGAGATCCGAATTGGAATCAATACGCTGAATCTTTATTTGAGGTTAATTTTAGGTTTCATGAATCGTTATTTGAGATTTGAAAACAAATGCGGAAGAGAAGAAAAGGCTGAATAAAGTCGTAGTTTTTGCTACATATTTTCGATGCTTCAAGAGAATATATATATATATATATATATATATATATATATATATATATATATATATATATATCTTTACAAAATTGAATTTTCTGACTCTATCAATTTGAAAGCTTTTTTAATAGAGAATGTGAAAATAACTAGCTTTTTTTTGGAAAATGTTCTCATTGCAGCTAATTTTGCCAGCACTGCGGTCACATATATTTATCATTCTTTGCAGAATGCTCAAGAACAGCATTCTCTATAGCTTCAATCGCTGTAATAGCTTTAAGAATAGCATATGCTCAAGAATTTTTTTTTAAATGTAAATACTTTTTTATTGTACTTAAAATATTTTCTTAAAGATACAGTTATTTTAAAAAAGTAAACATATTTTCGAAATTAGTATATAATTACTATAATAATTTTAATTTTAGAAAAATATTAGAAAAATTTAGTTCATTTGGTTTAGAGATATGTTCCAAGCTGCTCTGTTTTCCTCCCTCCATCTCTCGCTCTCTCGCTCTAAGAAATGTGGGAATCTTTTACTCTGACATCCTGAAATAGATTAAAAGATTTTACATCTATTAATATGGGTTTTGATTTAGCAAGGATTTCACCCCTGTTGCACTGAACCCAATTCGTGCACTGCTGAGCTCTGTGAAGCTCTTTTTTTAACTTTCAATGAGGACATGTTGAATTAAATATCATTCAGCCTATAAAATAAGCCTTTAAATCATCAGTTTAGAAATACTGCCTTATTTTTCTTTGGAAATCTGCTTGAAAGTCAGATAACACCTGTCTGTGCTGTAAATACCTGCACCATGTGAAGCTAAGCTCTCTCACAGATAATTAGCATCAAGCTCAATATGGTCTTCGAAAAAATAGCACCTTGCAGTAATGGTTTCATTTGTGTGTGATTTTGTATATTTCAAGCTTTATTAGTATCCCTTCTACAGTATGACTCTTTAAAAAAGGAAACAAAAAAAAATTATGCGACAAATGTAGACAACAAGGTCTATTATACCTGGAGGGAACGATCTGTTCACATTCCGATTTATCTCAATGGCCAGTGTCTCAAGGCCTTCCTTTTTCAGTGTGTCCTTGTCTTGCTGCCTTCATTGTGATGGAAAGAACAGAAACAGGAGAATTATTTATATCTGCGGAGCTGAATTTGGCAGCTTTGAAATATAGCTGAATTGATTGTAAGAGGGTCACTCTTGGAGATAACAAACAAAAACACTGCTAAAATTGTTTCAGTGTAGTTAGTGATTTATAGAAATTACAGTAACAAACCCAGTGGATAATATCTGAGTGAAGTGGAGTGAACATTATTAAGGGATGCAAGTGTCCTACAGTACAACATGATCTGCTTCGGTATGTTTCTATATGTCACCATATCACCTGCCATTTTGGTTTCAACAAGTTAAATGTCATAAACTATTAATTTGTGACCATAACGGTTCATTTGTTAGATGTTGGTTCATAGTTCATAACGGTTTGTAATTGAGACTGCAACTGTAATCACCTCAACGTGTCTTAATTTATAGAGCTGTATTTAAAGCTATTAAAATGCAGTTGATGCCCATTGCTGGTTAATTAAAAGATGTGAAGCCACACACAGTCTATGTTGACATAAGAGGAATAGGATCATGTTCATAGGTCACTGTGAAAAATTGCCTCTATGTTTAAACACTTTAAATCCATCCATCCATCCATCCATACATCCATAGTTAAACTAAAAATCATTGTCTATGGAATGTCCTCATAAAATACAGAAACCCACCGTGTGTGTTCATGTTTTTCTATCCCAGTGGGGACTCGTGTTACCCAAATTGATGTTTTTAAGCTTTTACTTTCTTCTTTAAAAAAAAAGTTTGAACGCATTCTTCCTCACACTGACTGGTCTTGATCATGTTACTCATTAATCACCCGTAAGATGTTTTTGCTCATTAATTAAATTGATCAGATTGAAGTGTATGAATTGTATGGAAAAGCAATAGAGATGAAGCCAGCAACTTTAATGAGAACATTGCGATACAGGCCGGCTGGAAACTTGTGCACATTCTTAATGAGCTCATTCTAAACCCACGTTCTCCATTCTGATCTCTCGCAGGCTATCTCTAATCCACTGTGGCTCACATTGTCTTTTTAATATATTTTTTTTACTCAGTCATTATGCTGATATTTTCTCCAGCGATGATCTTTTTGTTAGTCTCCCTTTCTTCCACTTCCTTTTCCTTTCGTCCTGTCACATCTGCATAAAACACAAACATTTATATCCAAATTTTATGCATGTATTTTGTTTGTTTTTTTAAACTCTGATAATAAGATATTCGGTTAGTAAGTCATATCTCATGACACAGACACACAAAACACTAGTTCCAGCCATTCCCCCATTTTACTCGCGATCACGGTGCTTGATGCCTAAGGGAACATCTGCCAATTCCACCAAGTGGTTGAAACGTATAGTTTTATTAATTAAATTTATTTTTTTGTTTTGTTTAAATGTTCAAATTCCAATGTTATGCATTTAGTTAGTTTTTTAGAATACAAAAAAAGCTGTGGGATTTTAACATGTCTGTTTTTAATTGTTAAAAGTAATTCTAATTCATACAAATTACATGTTTCAACTGCATGGTGGAATTGGCAGATGTTCCCTTGGGCATTAAGCGTCATGGCAGCGTGTAAAAGCGTTTTCGAGTATTAATATTTAGCTATAATGCCGGTAGGTGATTTTGAATTGGTTTTCATGTCGATATACAATGGTTACACACTTAAAACTGATCGTAGTGTTTAAATCTTTGTAAGACCAATGGCAAGGGAAACTTATTTATTGCACTCCGAGAGCCCCTCGTGGTTAGGAGCATTTCCGTTGTGTTGTGGCGATTCCGTCATGCTGTGGCGATTCCGTCTTGCTGTGGCAATTCCGTTGTGTTGTGGCGATTCCGTCGTGCTCTGGCGATTTCGTCGTACTCTGCCGATTCCGTCGTGCTGTGGCGATTCCGTCGTGCTCTGGCGATTCCGTCGTTCTTTGGCGATTCCGTCGTGCTGTGGCGATTCCGTCGTGCTGTGGTGATTCCGTCGTGCTGTTGTGATTCCGTCGTGCTCTGCCGATTTCGTCGTGCTGTGGCGATTACGTCGTGCTGTGGCAATTCCGTCGTGCTCTGGCGATTTCGTCGTATTCTGCCGATTCCGTCGTGCTGTGGCGATTCCGTCGTGCTCTGGCGATTCCGTCGTGCACTGGCGATTCCGTCGTGCACTGGCGATTCCGTCGAGGTGTGCCGATTCTGTCGTGCTGTGGCGATTCCGTCGTGCTCTGGCGATTCCGTCCAACCCATTCTCACTCCCAAGGCGTCAAAAACCGAAGCATGGTCAAGTGCCTTCCGCGTCACAATAAAGACGCTAAAGGTGCCCCAAGGCGTCATGTTTCGACGCGCTGGGTGTTCCATTCATTTCAGTGAGAAACCTTTGGCGTCATACACAGACGCGCTGGGTATTAGTAATGTTATCGTCATGGTGAAATTGTATTAGTTTATAATTTTGCCATTATGACATGTTGGAGTGTGTTTTTCAATTTAATCAGCAAGCATAATTTTATTTACATTTATTTTATTTACGCTATTTAGACATGCTTAACATGTAACCCAACCCCATCCCATCCCTAAACCTACCCAATTTGTCTGAACATGATATAAAACACAGGATATAGCCTGACATATACGACTGCATACACAAGTTATTCAAAAAAGTTAAATAATCCAAGTTTTCCGAGGCCAAACGATTGATTTGTATGAAGAAAATCCCCAAAAGCGATCAGCATCTCCATCCGCAGAAGATCATCAACAAACACAATCAAATTTCAAATATTGGCGCCGGTTACGTGAGATTTCATAGTGAAATTGCATTGGCTCTCGTATGTCTTGTGACCAATTGCGTCATTACGTCAGCATTGATTGTAAAATGTCATTGGCTCTCGTGTGTCTTGTGACCGATTGCGTCATGCTCAGGAGTCTTTTGAATTATTTGAATGAGAAATGAATGAGTTCGTTCACGGGGCAGCAGGATCATCATTTCAGCGATTAAAACATCAAGATCGACTCTGTTCTTCACATGAAGATATCGTATGACTTGGAATGCAACATGAGTTAATACTTTTATACTGCTTTGGTCAGTTTTTGCAATAAATACCTGTGACTGTACATTTATTTGCCTGTTATGTGTTTTATATTGTTTAGATATGGGTAGGTTTAGGGTAGGAGTGGAGTTAGTTGCTCCAAAATATAAAAGTAGCCTTTAAATATTAATAAAATCATGTCTGCTTTTATAAACGCAAATAATTAAATGCGTCTGTGTATGACGCCAAAGGTTTATCATTGTAATGAATGGAGCACCCAGCGCATCGCAAAATGACGCCCAGGGGCACCTTTAGCGTCTTAATTGTGACGCGGAAGGCACTTGACTATGCTTCGGATTTTGACGCCTTGGGAGTGAGAACGGGTTGTTCCGTCGTGCTGTGGCGATTCCGTCGTGCTGTGGTGATTCCGTCATGCTCTGGCGATTCCGTCGTACTGTGGCGATTCCGTCGTGCTGTGGCGATTCCGTCGGGGTGTGGCGATTACGTCGTGCTGTGCCGAGTACGTCGTGCTGTGCCGATTCTGTCGTGCTGTGCCGATTCTGTCGTGCTGTGGCGATTCCGTCGTGCTCTGGCGATTCCGTCGTACTCTGGCGATTCCGTCGGGGTGTGGCAATTCCGTCATGTTGTGGCGATTCCGTCGTGCTGTGGCAATTCCGTCGTACTGTGGCGATTCCGTCGTGTTGTAGCGATTCCGTCGTGCTGTGGCGATTCCGTCGTGCTCTGGCGATTCCGGTGTGCTCTGGCGATTCCGGCGTGCTGTGGCGATTCTGTCGTGTTGTGGCAATTCCGTCGTGCTCTGGCGATTCCGTCGTGCTCTGGCGATTCCGTCGTGCTGTGGCGATTCCGTCGTACTGTGGCGATTCCGTCGTGCTGTGGCGATTCCGTCAGGGTGTGGCAATTCCGTCGGGGTGTGGCGATTCCGTTGTGCTGTGGGGATTCCGTCGTGTTGTGGCGATTCCGTCGTGCTGTGGTGATTCCGTGATGCTCTGGCGATTCCGTCGTACTGTGGCGATTCCGTCGTGCTGTGGCAATTCCATCGTGCTCTGGCGATTCCGTCGTACTGTGGCGATTTCGTAGTGCTCTGGCGATTCTGTCGAGGTGTGGCGATTTCGGCGTGCTGTGGCGATTCCGTCGTGCTCTGGCAATTCCGTTGTACTGTGGCGATTCCATCGTGCTGTGGTGATTCCGTCGTGCTGTGGCGATTCCGTCGTGCTGTGGCGATTCCGTCGGGGTTTGGCGATTCCGTCGTGCTGTGGGGATTCCGTCGTGTTGTGGTGATTTCATCGTGCTCTGTCGATTCCATCGGGGTGTAGCGATTCTGTCGTGCTGTGGCGATTCCGTCGAGCTGTGCCGATTACGTCGTGCTGTGCCGATTCTGTCGTGCTGTGCCGATTCTGTCATACTCTGCCGATTCCGTCGTACTCTGGCGATTCCGTCGTACTCTGGCGATTCCGTCGTGCTGTGGCGATTTCGTCGTGTTGTGGCGATTTCGTCGTGCTCTGGCGTCGGGGTGTGGCGATTCCGCCGTGCTGTCGTGATTTCGTCGTGCTGTGGCGATTCCGTCGTGCTGTGGCGATTCCGTCGGGGTGTGGCGATTCCGTCGTGCTGTGGGGATTCCGTTATGCTCTGGCGATTCTGTCGTGCTCTGGCGATTCCGTCGGGGTGTGGTGATTACGTCGTGCTGTGCCGATTACGTTGTGCTGTGCCGATTACGTCGTGCTGTGCCGATTCTGTCGTGCTGTGCCGATTCTGTCGTGCTGTGGCGATTCCGTCGTGCTGTGGCGATTCCGTCGTACTCTGGCGATTCCGTCGGGGTGTGGCAATTCCGTCATGTTGTGGCGATTTCGTCGTGCTCTGGCGTCGGGGTTTGGCGATTTCGCCGTGCTGTGGCGGTTTCGTCGTGCTCTGGCGATTCCGTCGTGCTGTGGCGATTCCGTTATGCTCTGGCGATTCTGTCGTGCTCTGGCGATTCCGTCGGGGTGTGGTGATTACGTCGTGCTGTGCCGATTACGTTGTGCTGTGCCGATTACGTCGTGCTGTGCCGATTCTGTCGTGCTGTGCCGATTCTGTCGTGCTGTGGCGATTCCGTCGTGCTGTGGCGATTCCGTCGTACTCTGGCGATTCCGTCGGGGTGTGGCAATTCCGTCATGTTGTGGCGATTTCGTCGTGCTCTGGCGTCGGGGTGTGGCGATTCCGCCGTGCTGTGGCGGTTTCGTCGTGCTCTGGCGATTCCGTCGGGGTGTGGCAATTCCGTCATGTTGTGGCGATTCCGTCGTGCTGTGGCGATTCCGTCGTACTGTGGCGATTCCGTCGTGTTGTAACGATTCCGTCGTGCTGTGGCGATTCCGTCGTGCTCTGGCGATTCCGGCGTGCTGTGGCGATTCTGTCGTGTTGTGGCGATTCCGTCGTGCTCTGGCGATTCCGTCGTGCTGTGGCGATTCCGTCGTACTGTGGTGATTCCGTTGTGCTGTGGCGATTCCGTCAGGGTGTGGCGATTCCGTCGGGGTGTGGCGATTCCGTTGTGCTGTGGGGATTCCGTTGTGCTGTGGGGATTCCGTCGTGTTGTGGCGATTTCGTCGTGCTCTGGCGATTCCATTGGGGTGTGGCGATTCTGTCGTGCTGTGGCGATTCCGTCGTGCTGTGCCGATTCCGTCCTGCTGTGGCGATTCCGTCATGCTCTGGCGATTCCGTCATGCTCTGGCGATTCTGTCGTGCTCTGGCGATTCCGTCGGGGTGTGGCGATTACGTCGTGCTGTGGCAATTTCGTCGTACTCTGGCGATTACGTCGTACTCTGCCGATTCCGTCGTGCTGTGGCGATTCCGTCGTGCTCTGGCGATTCCGTTGTGCTGTGGCGATTCCGTCGTGCTCTGGCGATTTCGTCGTACTCTGCCGATTCCGTCGTGCTGTGCCGATTCTGTCGTGATGTGCCGATTCCGTCGTGCTGTGGCGATTCCGTCGTGCTCTGGCGATTTCGTCGTACTCTGCCGATTCCGTCGTGCTGTGGCGATTCCGTCGTGCTCTGGCGATTTCGTCGTGCTGTGGCGATTCCGTCGTGCTGTGGTGATTCCATCGTGCTCTGGCGATTCCTTCGTACTGTGGCGATTTTGTTGTGCTCTGGCGATTCTGTCGGGGTGTGGCGATTACGTCGTGCTGTGGCAATTTCGTCGTACTCTGGCGATTTCGTCGTACCCTGGCGATTCCGTCGTGCTGTGGCGATTCCGTCGTGCTGTGGTGATTCCGTCGTGCTCTGGCGATTCCTTCGTACTGTGGCGATTTCGTTGTGCTCTGGCGATTCCGTCGAGGTGTGCCGATTCCGTCGTGCTCTGGCGATTCCGTCGTGCTGTGGTGATTCCGTCATGCTCTGGCGATTCCGTCGTACTGTGGCGATTTCGTCGTGCTCTGGCGATTCTGTCGAGGTGTGGCGATTCCGTCGTGCTCTGGCGATTCCGTCGTGCTCTGGCGATTCCGTTGTACTGTGGCGATTCCGTCGTGCTGTGGTGATTCCGTCGTGCTGTGCCGATTCCGTCGGGGTGTGGCGATTCCGTCATGCTGTGGGGATTCCGTCGTGTTGTGGCGATTTCGTCTTGCTCTGTCGATTCCCTCGTGCTGTGGCGATTCCGTCGTGCTGTGCCGATTCCGTCCTGCTCTGGCGATTCTGTCGTGCTCTGGCGATTCCGTCGGGGTGTGGCGATTACGCCTTGCTGTGCCGATTACATCGTGCTGTGCCGATTACATCGTGCTGTGCCGATTACATCGTGCTGTGCCGATTCTGTCGTGCTGTGCCGATTCTGTCGTGCTGTGGCGATTCCGTCGTGCTGTGGCGATTCCGTCGTACTCTGGCGATTCCGTCGTGCTGTGGCGATTTCGTCGTGTTGTGGCGATTTCGTCGTGCTCTGGCGTCGGGGTGTGGCGATTCCGGGGTGCTGTGGCGATTTCGTCGTGCTCTGGCGATTCCGTCGGGGTGTGGCGATTCCGTCGTGCTGTGGCGATTCCGTCGTGCTCTGGTGATTCCATCGGGGTGTGGCGATTCCGTCGTGCGGTGGCGATTCCGTCGTGCTCTGGCGATTCTGTCATGCTCTTGCGATTCCGTCGGGGTGTGGCAATTCCGTCGTGCTGTGGCGATTCCATCATGTTGTGGCGATTCCGTCGTGCTGTGGCGATTCCGTCGTGTTGTGGCAATTCCGTCGTACTGTGGCGATTCCGTCGTGTTGTAGCGATTCCGTCGTGCTGTGGCGATTCCGGCGTGCTCTGGCGATTCCGTCGTGCTGTGGCGATTTTGTCGGGGTGTGGCGATTCCGTCGTGCTGTGGCAATTCCGTCGTGCTGTGGCGATTCCGGCATGCTCTGGCGATTCCGTCGTGCTGTGGCGATTTTGTCGGGGTGTGGCGATTCCGTCGTGCTGTGGCAATTCCGTCGTGTTGTGGCATTTTCGTTGTGTTGTGGTTCAATTTATTACGGCTGCCCTACTGGGCCACCGTAAATTTCCCATCAAAATGGAAAATTATTTCGCATTTCCTAGTGAATTAGGGTAAGACAAAAACACATTATGAAAGAAGGATTGGTGTCGTTTTATACTTTATTACTTTACTTTATTACTTTAAATTTAGTTGATTTTGAACAAAAAGAGCAAAAAAGATACATGCAGTAGTGTATAGGCTGTTTTTTAGAAGATCACCCTGTTTTTAAACCAACTAAAATCAACAGAGCACCGTTGGTAGTATGCTCCTTTTGAATATCCCTGTCCTTAATAAGTCCTTATAAAGCAGATTTGTATTACCAAAAAAACAGACAAAAAAAACCTCTGTCTAGCTACCTGTCTCTTTCGCAGTACCCCCCCCCCCCCTCTCTCTTTTTCATTCTGTATGTATGTCTGTCTCTGTCTTTGTCGCAGCACCTCTGAGCAGCTATCCACTTTAATGGAACATTCTTGCGAGCCGCCATGATGAATGGATTTGTGGCAAACAGGAGATGAAAGAGGAAAAGGAGCAACGATAGACAGGAAGTGAGATGATTTGAATTTGACCGAACAGATGAAAAGAGAACAAAAGACCTGTGAAGCCCAGAGGTGACCCTTCAGGGTCAGGAAAGTGTATGATGGATTAAGACACTTTGGGAATACAAATATAGCCCGATAGAAAATCCCAGGGACAGAGCCAGAAAGAGTGCAGATTTAAAGTTTCAGAAGATTTCCTTTATTTGCTCTCTCTCTCTCTCTCTTTTTTTTAACCTCTGCTTCAGCCTTTCGTTCCCAACAGTACACACTTCTTTAACGGGAAGCCCCAAACTTCTTCCACATTCACTCACTAAGTGAATTTTTGAGTCCTCAACAAGAATGCATAATCGTCCAAACTAAGAATTGTTAAGTGCATCTAAAACACCAGGGAGGGATACTTTAATAAGAAAGGAAGAACAAAGGGGAAATGGGGAAATAGAAAAGGAGGATCAGTGATTTAAAACGAGAAAGTGAGGCAAGAGTTTGAAATCATGGTCTATATTCTTCTCCTTCTCGCCATTCACAGCGTACATATTTATGAGTTTTGCAAATAAACTTAAGATTTATCTGGAGGTCAAAGAACAGGAAAGGTCATTTTTCATCTTTGTGGGGGGAGAAAATCAGTTATCACACTACTTTGAAGTGCTGAAACTTTTTATTAAATCATAGAGCAGTACTGATCTCATAAGCCCATCTCTACAATATTATCAACTTCTTTGTCTACTGTCACTCTTCCTCGATTGCTCTACCTTTTTCCTGTATACTTATAACGGTCATAACCATGGGGTAATAAAATACATTAAAGGCCACCTATGATATTTTGTTATGAAAAAAACAGTAGCCTAAACACATTTTAATATAATATAAATATAAATGCTAAACACTCACATATACTATGGGCTGTTGAATGCTTGGATGTGACTTTTTTTAAAATACTTTTTTCAGGTAACTATAATGCATTCATTTTAAATTAACAACAAAATATATGTTACCTTTTCAAACAAGTAATGCAAGTTACTTTGTTTTCCCATTTATTGACCAACAGCTCTCCTGTCCCCATGTTGAGAAAAATCGAGAACAAGTGTTGTGTGTGAACACGATGGTTATTTTAGTTCAACACTAAATGTGAGCAGGCATTTGTTAATCTCACACTTGCACAAAAGAGATTCAGTATTCCTTAAAATTAATAAAATCAGTATATTGCTAAATCGGAATACTATGCAAACCCCCAATAATTACATGTAAATAAATATTTTTTATGCATTTAATCTCACTTTATTAGCCAATGTGCTTGCTGCTGATCATGATGATTTAGTTCAACCATAAGCAAAAAATACTTTAGAATTTTATTAATTTTATTTATTTTTATTAGTTGAGTTATGCCACATTTCCACCACCGAGTGTTACAGTTCAATATACAGTTCAGTATGGTACACAAAGGGTGGAACTAGACTGACTGCAGAGCATTGACTGGCTGACAGAGAATCATCACTTGTGCTTGCTTTTTGGGCTGTGTTTTTCCTTGCAGCCTGCAGCCTTGGCTCTAACCAAGCTCATCTTCTTTTTATGACAACAGCCACATGTTGAGAAGCAATAACCGCAAAATCTGCTGTAGGTCATCCATTTTTGTTAACGGTGTATCTTTCTTCTTCGCACAAGAATGTTGTCGATCGCTACACCACACTTATAAGGGTACGGTTGGCGGTGGAAACGCAAGACGGATCCGGGTGCACGGTCCCGAACCGTACTTTACTGTACTGAACCCAACCATACTGTACCACACTGCACTACTCAGTGTTAAACCTGCGTCCTATTCTTCTGGCATCACAGCGTGCAATTCCTTTAGCCTTGTTATGTCAAATTTGGTGTGAAAGTTCCTTTACATTTGGCCAAAATTCTAACTTTTTGTTTTATAAAAAAACAACAGCAAAAAACACCAAGCCCAGCTCAGTTGAGAAAAATGCACAAGGCATATAACACATTACTTTTAAATGGTAACAAAGTAACACGATTAGGGTAAATGTACCTATTAAGCTCACCAAAATCTACATTGAGACATTTTAGTGCACAGGGTATTGGTTTGAGTACAAGAAGAAAAGAAAAAAATCACACAATATTATTTAATTTAATTTTAAATGACAAAAGCTTTTAAATTGAGATCATTAAATGCAAAATGTCTGGCTGTGCTTAATAGGTACATGTTTGTACCCTTTTAAGCACACCCCTGTTCCCATTAAGCTCACAACATGTTTTTTAAACAACATTTTAAAGAATAATTTTATAAAGATTAACTTGAATTGACAACCATCAGTTAATATTTAAAGTCTGTTTATGAACTATTTGCATAGACGTTCAGTTTGGCTGAACTTAAAGGGAGAACACTGAGCATAATTGGAACAGCAACATTTTTTGAATTAATAAATATTAAATGTATAAATTTAAAAGGAACATTTTTCTAAAAACAATTATCTAGGTAATTGTTTTAAGTGCATACATATTTGAATATGAACTGCTATTATTTAAAATATCTATAAAAATTATACTTTTTCTTATTGATGTCAATCAATTCAATCAATTGATATTGATTTTTAATGTGCACCCTTTAAGCTCACCTTAAAATAATATAAAAATCTTAAAAAAATTAAAGAAGTATAAAACCCACAGAATATCAATAAACTTTAAATTTATAATATAATGGATTTAAAAGTACAAGCTATAATGCCTGTGAAGTAATATATTAGTGTAGCACACAATCTTATTCAGCTAGTTTCAGCAGCATCTGCGCTATGTTGCTAAAACTTTTTTGGGGATCTAACTGTAATTATTTCCCACATCCAGGTTCCAGGTTATAATATGCAAAAACCTAAATATTAATCTTTTAATTTTGCAGTAAGAAGTTATACTTATAGAAAATAAAGGCTTAAACACACACACACACACACACACACACACACACACACACACACACACACACACACACACACACACACACACACACACACACACACACACACACACACACAAAGCACATTTAAGAGGCTCCCCTTCTGGTGAAAGTTTTCAGACAGCTTTAAAAATGGCCACCCTTATCTCAGTGTGCAATGGGCTGATTAGCCTGAAATTACAGGAGGACTATAGTAACAAAGACATCATTTGGTGAACACATCAAGAAGGATGATCATTTATTTTTTGCTTTTTATAATCTAAGCTCAAAGATAATAATGTACTTTCCCCAACACTGAATTCTCCTTCATCCATGTTTCTTAATGAATGACTTCAAATGAATTAAGAAACCCCCACTGAAAGCTGCACAGATTATCATACAGACATAAATACAACACATTCAAAGGACATAAAATGTCTCTGTGACAAAAGCAAAAGTACCATGTGCACATGTTTCGAAATGTCTCTCGGCACAGCAGAGCACTAGTTTCAATAAAAGGATGTTTCAGTCCAATTTTTACTGAAGTGTTTTGTAATTTGATGCAAAGGTGATATAATACAGAATATAGTGTTATAAATGTAATGCAGTTCAACAGCAACAAGGGCAAGACCGTTTCTAAAGGTGTGAGCACAGCTCATATACAACATGATTAGATTCAGTTTAAATTAGAGCGATTAATCAGGCGGAAGATAAAACAATACAACTTTTGCAGAGGAGAAATACATGCTCTAAAACTTTTGTTGATCAATAGACAGGAGGTAAAACAATAGGAGAATCCCCTTTAAACACAGTAGCAGCAAGAATGTGCTGGGAAACAGGCAAACAGCACAGCATTCTTATCTTCGACAAAGCAAATCACAGGATGTCAGTCTCAAATGTTTACCCCATAAGCAAGAGGAACGAGGGGAGGGCGATTATCCTCTTTTTAAACCTTTAAAAGACCCGCAGACAGAATGACAGACTAACGGTTTGCTGAGCGGTGGTAGCGCTATGATTGAAATGCGCTTCAGGCTGCGGTTTAGCTGTGCTAGCACTCTGTCGCTAGTTTAACTCAGTTCATCTGCAGTATGACCAAGCTGTCCATCAAGCGCCTCCGATTATGTCCACTAAGCACTTCCGTGTGCATGGTTCGCAGTGCTCCATCAAGTGCAGACGTCTTTTCCATGAGCATGGAGGAGCAATTCAGACTTTCTATGCTTTCTATATGGCAGGGCATTCATAAAGATCCGTGCATGGTGCATAGTTATTAGCTCTGTTGGGTTTTGCCTGTTTTCCCATCTGTCAATTGACCCAAGTCGTGCATAATCACTAATCCAGTTGAAGCTATTATGTGGTTCATTCTCAACAGAGGAAGTGATATTCTGGGAGGTTTGGATCTATTATGCTATAGACCCATCAGATAAATTGTAATGTGATCATGAATTCTCTGACATTCGTACTCTCTGTACGTGCTCCAGGTCTCTTTATTGTTTGCACTGGCAGGTGTAGACAAAGATTTGTAGACTGTAATGCACGGGGGAAATCAGAGCCGTTATTTCAGTATCTGCTGCTGGAGATCACTCCTTTCTCCCTCGACTATCCCTCTACATTTCTCTCATTCTGTCTGTGAGATAGGATGGTGTTGGTTTGAGGTGCTGAACTTTTCTGAGGTGAGAGACTCGAGTGTTGGCAAATCTTTGCTTTAGTTCTTTTTCTTTATAAGAACATGGTATGATGTACACTACTGTTCAAAAAGGTGGGGTCAGTACTCATTTCTTTTGAAAGAAATTCATGTTTAAAATTGACTGAAAAAATATTTATAATGTTACAAAATGTTTCTATTTCAAATAAATCCAGTTCTTTTGAACATTATTCATCAGACAATCCTGAAACAATGTATCACTTTTCCCACAAAATATTAAGCAGCACAACTATTTTCAATATTGATAATAAGAAATGTTCCTTGAGCAGTTAATCATCATATCAGAATGATTTCTGAAGGATCATGTCAAGACTGAAGTCATTTTCAGCTTTTCATCTCAGGAATAACATGTAAATGTATTAAAATAGACAAATATTCAGAAATGTAGTAATGTTTTACAATGTTCCTGTTTTCACTGTACTTTTGATCAAAAAAATGCAGCCTTGATGCACATAAGAAACTTCTTTCCAAAAAAAAAAAAAAATCTCACTGACCCCACATTTTTACTCATAATTTACCTTATAATGTTTTATTAATTTTCTAGAAAAGTCACAGTTTCTACATTTTTTAAATGTGTATTTTACATTGTTAAATACAGATACATGTAATACATGTTTTTGAAGGACAACTGAAGTTTGGTTAAGAACTCCAACTAAACATTTCAAACGCTATGCCCCACATATATAGTTTTTATTACGTATAAGAAATATTGAACTATTTTTTAAGAAATATTTTAGTGTCTAGATTTTCTAATGTCCTGTACTATCAACTTTGTATAGTACTAGTCATAATTCTAATACCAGGTATATGTATCAAAGGGAAGTTTTTTACCTCCTGTTTCAAAAACCAGGACAGACTGTACAACAGACTGTAAATGTATGAAATGTGAATGAAAATGAAAATATGGATGAAAATATGAAACATGGAATTATTTGCCATCAGATGTTACATATTTTTTAACAAGTTAAATGTGACCCTAGACTTAAAGGATTAGTTCATTTCAAAATGAAAATGTCCTGATAATTTACTCCCATCTCATCCAAGATGGTCTTTCTTTAGTCGAAAAGAAATTACGTTTTTTTTTGAGGAAAACATTCCAAGTTTTTTCCCCCCAATGGACTTCTATGGCTACCATCGGTTGATGGTCCAACTCAATGCTGTTTTAAAGAGCTTCAGAAGGCTCTGCACTATCCCAGACGAGGAATAGGGTCTTATCTGGCAAAACAATCAATCATTTTCAACAAAGAATAAGTATGTATATATTTTAACCTAGATTGCTCATCTTGCGCTGAAGCGCGCCACGGATTACCTACACTCTCAGAAAAAACGGTACAGTGCTGTCACTAGGGCAGTACCCTAAGGTACAAAAGTAAAAAGGTACATCTTTGTACCTACTCACCCCTAAATGGTACATATTAGTACCTTAAAAGGTACATATCAGTACTTTAAGAGTGCAAATTAGTACCTTTAAGGTACATAGTAGTACCCTAAAGGTACATATTAGTACCTTTTCGGTTTTGTACCTTAGGGTACCGCCCCAGTGACAGCAATGTACCTTTTTTTCTGACAGTGTAGGTAGTGGCTAACGGGGATCCAAATAAACAAGTAATCAAATTACCACATCTATTTTGTCAGAGTATAACTAAAACAACCAGTCTCCAGTGAAAATGGGGTACAGCATCTTCACCTCCTGCGTCCCTGCACTGTCTATGGTGTTTGTGTGCATGTGTTTAAATGCCTGTGTTTCTGACCTTAAAGGCAGTCTTTGATCCAGTCCGCATGTTAGCATTTCACGCATCAAGGGTGGGGAGTGGATGTGTGTGAAAAAGGGGACACAGCAGAGAGAAAGATGGAAACCGATGAAGCAGGAAATTGCTGTTTCTCTACGTGTCAGTGGTCTATTTGTTTGAGTACCCCCTGCATGCACAGGGACCAAACTCTGTCTTTACCAAGAGTCCTGAATTCATGAAACAGCACAACAACAACTAGCCAAATAAGTAAAGAGCAGTTTATCTCCCTTTTATGCAGTATTCCTACACTATAAAAAAATATTTAAAAAATGTTACCTGGTTGCCTTAAAATTTTGAGTACATTGAAATATTTTTTTTAGTTAATACAATGAACATTTTTGAGACTCGACAAACTTTATTCAAATATTATTAAAAGATTTTGTAAGCATATTTGGTAAATGTGTGTGTGTTTTTTGTGATGAAGCAGTGAAACATGCCAAATTTTGTTATTTTCATGATTTGTCAAATGTTTTATGTGGTTCAGATACAATAATATTTTGAGTTTCTATTTATTAAACTAATTTCCTTCATTGTATCAACTCATTGTTTTTATTTCAATAAACTCAATTTTAAGGCATCTGATGGTGTCCTTTGGGGCACCCATGGACGAACAGATGTCAATCGCTGCATCGGAGGGAGAGTTTCAGTCCTCGGGGGATGAAGATTCGACTGTACTGCCTCCCTCTGGGAGAGTGGCAACGGTCGAGTCAGACCTTGAGTTGATGGCTATGCTTTCCCGGGCCGCCAAAAAGGTCAGGCTTGAGTGGAACCCTCCACCACATCCCGAACCTTCTAGGTTGGACAATTGGTTTCTTGGGGCGGGTCGCGTTGGTTCTCAGCGTCCCGCCCTGGTGCCTTTCTTCCCGGAGGTGCATGAGGAGCTTACTAGGTCTTGGAAAACACTGTTTAGCTCCCGAGGACGACCTGGTGGCTCCTCCTTCCTCACTACCCTTTACGGAGGGCAAGCCAGTGGGTATGAAGGTCTCTCGCCGGTGGAGCGGGCCGTCGCGATGCCACTTCTGACCGCTTCCAACTGATGTGGGGACCTGAAGCTCCCGTCCAGGGCCTGTAGGTTCTCTTCTGTTCTGATTGCAAACGCCTACAGGTCCTGTGGCCAGGCCGCGTCCACCTTGCATGCCATGGCGCTGCTTCAGGTGCACCAGGCCCATGTACTCATGGACATGCACGAGGGTAGTCCTGGCCCAGAGCTCCTCCGGGAGCTCCGGACGGCGACGGACCTCACCCTCCGGGCGACAAAAAACACCGCCCGGGCTATTGGCCAGACGATGTCCACCTTGGTGGTCCAGGAGCGGCATCTCTGGCTCAACCTGGCCGATATGAGGGAGATCGATAAGACCTGGTTCCTGGACACCCCTATTTCGTTGGCTGAGTTGTTTGGCGACGCAGTCGACAGCTTTGGCCAGCAGTTCTCGGCCGCCCAGAAGCAGACAGAGGCTATCCGGCACATCCTGCCCCGGCGGTTCGCTGCTGCCTCCACCCCGCCTCCGGTGGCAGCACCTCGGCCTGCCTGTTGCCGGGGACGCCCGACCGCCCGGCGCCGCCCCTGGTCCCGCCCCAGCCCAGCAGCAGCTACCACCCGGGTGTAGGCGTGGAGCCGGCCGTGGGATGGACGTGGGATGCTGTGCTGTGGTGCCGTTGGTGCCGCTGGTTCGTTCGCTGGGGGCCTGGCTAGCGCTCCCCAGCCCGTCCCGCTGGCTCATCCGTACCATCAGACTCGGCTATGCGATTCAGTTTGCCGGGCGTCCCCCCAAGTTCAGGGGCGTTCACTTCACCTCTGTATTTAACAGGCGAAGGACGCGGTTGAGCCGGTCCCTCTAGCAGAAACGCAGAAACTTATCTTCAGGTGCATCCATCCTCAAGATTGTTTTGCAGCAATCGACTTGAAGGACGCATACTTTCATGTCTCGATTCTCCCTCGACACAGACCATTTCTTCGCTTTGCGTTCAACGGACGAGCATATCAGTACAAAGTCCTACCCTTCGGGCTGTCCATGTTGCCCCGTGTCTTCACGAAAGTCGCGGAGGTGGCCATTGCTCCCATGAGAGAGCGTGGTGTTTGCATCCTCAACTACCTCGACGACTGGCTGATTCTTGCCCAGTCGCGAGAGCAGTTGTGCGAAAACAGGGACATGGTGCTCAGGCACCTCAGCCAGTTGGGGCTTCGGGTCAACTGGGAAAAGAGCAAACCGCCAAACCTTCAGCCCATGGTCGGACCCTGTATTTCTACGGGCGGGGGTGCCCCTAGAACAGGTATCCAGGCATGCGATTATCTCCACTGATGCTTCATCCACCGGCCTTCAACTGCAACGGCACATCAACTGCCTGGAGTTGTTAGCAGTTTGTCTTGCCCCCGAGACATTTTTGGCACTGTAAAAATAATGTGTTAGTTGAATGTACTGACTGTACAGTCTGTCAGTGGTGGACAAAGTGCACAAATCAAGTACTTCAGTAAAAGTACAGATACCCTAATAAAATATGACTTGAGTTACAGTATAAGTACTCATTTTTAATTTTACTTAAGTATTAAAAGTAAAAAGTAGGCTCCAATTAACCATGTTTATTTAGACTTAGTCAAGACTACCCTTACAAAAAAAAGTGTATTCAAGTGTGCTATTATTATACTTATTTTAAACTAAAAATAAGAAAGTATACTTTATGTACTTCTGAGATATAAACATCAAACTGCATTTAAGTATACTTGACTCATACTGACAAAAAAGTATAAGAATATTCTTGTACTCAAACCTTTGCACTGCAAAAAAACTTCTCTTCTTATTTCTTTTTTTCTTTTTGTTACCAGTCCAATATCTAAAAATTCTTAATTCAGGATCCATTTACAAGATAAGTAAAATAACATAAATTTTTTCTTGTTTTCTAGGAAAAAATAAATAAAAATGAAGTGATTTTTTTTGCTTAAAACAAGCTAAATTATTTGCCAATGGGGTGAGACAAAAAATCTAGTTTCTGTTTGAAATCTTGTTTTTTGTTTCTGTCCCAGAAACAAGAAATAAGATTATTTTTCTCACTCCATTGGCAGATAATTTTGCTTGTTTTAAGCAAAAACGCAAATAAAAAAGCAACTGTTTTTAATTGTCCCCTCTTTTGGCTTGTCTAACGAAAAACACAACATCTCCACGACATGTTGCCGCTGACGACAACAATACTACATTGATAATAAAGGTGACTCCTTGTTTCTTTGCGTCTACATTTGTGCAGTGTTATGAAACCCTGCCTCTACAAATGTGTTTTAGGAAGGTGTGGCTGAGCCTTAACTGAGCCTTTACAACGAATATCTCCGGGTTTGAGACTTTGAGCTTTGTAACTCTGCAGATCTTATACATTTACAAAGAGCGAAATAACACTAGCCTGACGCGGTCATACTCAATTCTAGTCAGAATATGAGTCTGAAACTGCTCCATTGGGCTGTGATTATGGGGCATGTTTCATCCGAACCAGGAAAGACCTCAATTCAATAGACCTACAACCAATCAGAGCAACGAAGTGACGTCAACAGAGCTCAACTGCACTGTGTTGCCAAGTCCATTTTCCCCCCGCGGGTTGTTTTCTATGTCCAAGGGTTGAAGCGACTATTATGTGATATAGACTCATGAGTGCGAATTTTAGCAGGCAACCTTGCCAAAATAACACACATTTTACCCCCCAAAAAACATTTTTTTCCCGGAGGAACACCCCAAGAAGCTATTGTTTTGGGCTAGTAGTTGGCAGGTTTTGTTGTAAAAACTTTGCAACCCTGTCTGCACACGCGCTGGAATAAACGATCTTTGCCGGTGTTGTAATAAAATACAAGAATTTAATGATACACAGAGTACTTACCCAACATGATCATCTTTTTTGAGAGAAATTGTGAAGGTGAATTGCATATACAAACAAGCTCGCCATTTAAGATTTAATCCAAGCCCCTTTGATGACGTGCATGATTACGTTACTGTTTATCATCTGTCCGTCATCATCTAAAGCCCGTCCTGATGATTTCATTGGTCCGAACAGTTTCTGTTTGGGGATAATTACTCCTCTATGGAGCGAGTCCAGACCGAATTGCCCGACCTAAAGATTTTGTGGGCGGGGCTAAGTTCGGCTGGCATCCAGGCTAACATAACACACTAAAGAGAAAGGAAAACAAGACATCACATCATATGTCCCCTTTAAAATGAGTAAAAAGTACAGTTACAGAAATTTTAAAGATACAAAATAATACCTAAAGAGGAACATAGTATACTTAAAGTGCAAAAAATGATATATAAATGGACTAGAAAATTCAAACAAGATATATATAGTAGTACATTGATATTTCTTACTTTCATGAAGTATACTTAAAAAACATACTTGAATATTACTTAAGTATACACCATAAAATGAACTTGAAGCATACTTCTTTTTCATAAGGGTAATAAGAAAGATTAATGCGGACTCTATGCATTGGTCAACGAATAAGCAAACTTTGTATTTTATTTACAAAACTTTTAGACTATAAAACATTGAACTATATACTAAAATATTAATCTAACATACTGATAATTCTAGTGTGCAAACATGTGAAATATACCATATCTGAAATATACCATATAGTATATTAAAAAGTAAAATATGTGGCTACAAATAGCTTAGTATAAAAAATATGTTCAGACATTGGGGAAAATTCATTAATATTTTAATAGGATTAAACTTATTTGCAAGCATACTAGTTGTATATAATTTGTAACTGCAGGGGAAGATGTATTAATTGGTGATTTTCGTTAAAATTACACCTACCCTGTAAATATGATTTTCATTTACAATAATCAGCTAAAATTCAGTTAGCCTACTTTCCTTTCCAACCACATTCAAGCTTTGGTGATATCCTGGTTCTTCGCTTGTTTTGACCATCATTGAATCATTTATTTTTTGATTCAAGAATAGCTGCAATCAGATAAATCAGATTAATGAATGACTTACTCAGTGCGATTTGTGAAACAATTAAACTGGTTCATTAGAAAGAATCAGCTCATTCACAAATTCGTCATCGCTCTTGCATCTCAGAGGGGGTGGCGATTTCTCTTCGAAATTACTGGTTTTTGGTGTAAAATGTATGATGTTATGAATGTAGTGAAGTGAAAGTAAAAGGTTCCCAAAATAAAAATAAAAACACTGATAAAATACAGATATAGTACGAAGTAGAAATGACAATTCATTCTTTAAACGACTTTCGGTATGACCATACTGTTGAAGCAGATTTTTCTAAAAGAAGCCTTAAGACATTAGTGAAATGACCTCCCCTGACAATCGATTGATATTCTGTCACAGTGAGTCTTCATACCCCACAATCAACACCTTTGTCTGTGATTGTTCTCAGACTTTGATTGCAGGAATGGACTATGGAGTGTCATTGAGGTTTATCTGTTTTTTTTCCCATCAACTATTTTTTCTTCTCGTCTACCTTTTTGGCTTCTGAAGTCTAAAAAGGAAAGGTGGCTGATGGAAGTCACCACATAGGTGGACTCTGGAGACCTGTGTAGAATACCATCAAAGCAGGACAATAACAATATCACCTTAATAGGTTTAATCCACAGGTTTATGTAATAACATTGTACCACATTGTGCAGTAAAGCTCTTTCCAACGCGCATAAAATTGCCGCACTTTGGTTGTACATGCTTTAAAACATAAAGCCACACACATCTACGTCGAATGACATTTACACATGCATACACACTCCCACACACACACAATTCTAAGGTAATGACTTACAATTTCCCTCAAGCTCTCTTTGCTT
Organism: Pseudorasbora parva; assembly: GCF_024679245.1. Lineage (NCBI taxonomy): Eukaryota > Metazoa > Chordata > Actinopteri > Cypriniformes > Gobionidae > Pseudorasbora > Pseudorasbora parva. Next base: position 37,805,449 of record NC_090173.1, read on the forward strand.
TTATGAGAGACATGCCTCCCTGAGTGGTAATGACAAAATCGTGTGAAGGACAGTTCTCTGTTGCTTGTGGCTATACTCCCTCTGGACACACACACACACACACACACACACACACACACACACACACACACACACACACACACACACACACACACACACACACACACACACACACACACACACACACACACACACACACACACACACACACATACACACACACACACACACACACACACACACACACACACACACACAAGTAATGGACACTTTCGATGGGGATCTGACTCTAATTAAGAGCCAATTAGCAGCTACAGCAGCATATAAATGACCTGCTAAATCATTGAGGAGTTAGGGGCTCATGAGCGTCTTCTGAGCTTAGATTCTTCTACACACACACACTCTGTCTATGCTAACCTCCAGCTGGGAGAATTACCTGTCTTTGTGGTAACTGCATTTGGCCAAAGGCCACTTGTCTTAAGTACCCTAACAACAATTGCACCTAGCACTCTAGGGCTCACATCCCCACACACCCCCTTCTCATTATCAAGGCGAACACGTGTCTGGAGGACACGTGCCTTCATGCAGGTCTCAAATTGGTCCTGAATCTGGTGGCCCTGATGTTAAAATGATATTTCACCGTGAAATGAAAATTACATATTGTTCACCTTGGTGTTGCTCTAATGCTGTATGCACTTCTTTCTTGTATGGACCACAAAAGGAGAATAATAGAAAAAAAGTCCCGCTGGACACACTTTATATTAGGTGGCTTTAACTAACATTTACATTAATAATTTGATACAAGTACATACATGTTTTTACATTGTACTTACATGTACACTTACACCGAACCCTACCCTTAATCCCATGCCACCTGTCCCTAACTTTACCCATATCCCACCTCAATATCAGCAAAAGTGTTTTGCAATACAATATCAACACAATAAGTACATTGCACTTATTTTGATGTAAGTACATAGTAGTTAAAGCCAACTAATATAAAGTGGGACCATCACGCTCATAGTCCATATAATGGCAGTCAATTGCAACCAGCATCTAGATAAGTACATTAACTACATACAGCCGGTACATTGACCTAAAATCACCCGATTTGCAGCGGTTTTGTTTTAAGATATGTCTATGTAAATTAATATGTATAATGTTATCTGTAATGTGTATGTTCTTTTCAGAGAGGATAATATTGAAATCAGGAAATTGGGAATACTAATATGGCAGCTCGGTGGCTTCACTTTTTATGACATCATGAGCAATCTGTTGTGGGGTATACCAGTATGCAATGAAACTGAATGTGTTAAATGAAAATCATCTTGTTTCATTTGTGTTTGTGTGACTCTAGCACCACAGTTCACTCCAGCTCACCCAGAAAAAGCATACAAGGTGTGAGAAATCAAGATAAACAAAAACGTGGCAGGAAATACAAACACATCCCAAAAACATATCCTTTTACTTTCTTCCCTGAGTTTAAAACAACTCCGGACCAGAACTCTGTTTATCTGATGACAGTCATAGTGTGAACAGATGTGAACGGCAAAACTTCTTGTTGCGAGAAACACAATGGATATTATCACTTCAGAGAAAAGGGTTCCTGGTTTGTGTTTTGTGTCGCATTTCTGTTAATCTTTATTTCCCACACCTTATGACTTTTCACACTTGAAATAGTTAACCCAGGGTCATTCTAAACCCCGTATTAAATTGAATCCTGGTTTATCTTTATTCAGGTTTCAAACTGCTCATACTGTACCCGGGTTAACAGTTAATCCTGGGTATTCATAGACTGCCATTTCACCCTGCACATTCCTAAATTCTGGGTTAAAGTCCTTATTTGTGGTGTCAGCGTTACTGACTGGACAAACACAGCAAGGTACACATTTGCATAAAGACTCTAGCCTTGCACATCCTCATATTACAAATTGCTGACTGCAATATCAAGCTTTTTCAAGTGAACTTTTCAAACTAAATTAAGAGTGAAACTGTCTCTTCTATACTCTAACGGTGGGTGTCCTCTGGCGCGAACCGAGATTTTTCAGTTCATTCCTATGAAAGTTGAATGCTGAAATGCATTGCAGGATTGAAAGCGTCAAAAAGGTTGGATAGTTCAATCGCTCTGAGGTTCAGCTAGTGACATCTGTCTTGAGCATAACATTTTTTGCAGGTTGTGCTAGAGTTTATGCTGGATTAAGTCCACGAAAAAACATTTTTTACACATTGGGTGCTTTGTGGTTTTATATATATATATATATATTATATATATATATATATATATATATATATATATATATATATATATATATATATATATATATATATATATATATATATATATATATATATATACATATACAATGCAACATGTTGCAGTTTGGATGCTTTCATTGTGATTATACTGTCTTGGTTTACAAAAGTTTATAAAATGTACATGATATCTTTACTTGGGGCATTTGAAAACAATGCTTGCCTCTTTACAACTGTAATCATGTGTATGTGTGATTATTTTATTGCTCGTGCGTTGAAAAGAACATTGATTAACCAAACTCGCTATAGACACACCCCAAAGCGGAGGCATTCAAGTTTTGCCGCTGTAGTGTACAATGCACCATTGTCGTATTTTCCATCGCCGTTTAACATTTTTCTTATCATATGCAGAAACGATAAACATCGAACAGTGTTTCCATGACTGCCTGAAGCACATGAATACAAGGCACAAGATTTGTTGTCGGTTGCTGAACATCTAGTCGTAAGCCTGTTCCAGAACAGAGTTTCATAACCCTGAGTAAAAAGCGGTGCTACCCCAGCTTCTACATTACAAGTGTAAAACACTCAATTTCCCAAGGTTAAAAGTGGTGTTTAGAACGACGATAACCTGGGTATTAAAGGGTTAGTTCAACCAAAAAGGAAAATTCGGTCATTAATGGCTGCATTAAAGTCGCTACATGTGTTTGTTTTTTTGTGCACAAAAAGTATTCTCGTCGCTTCATAAAATTACAGTTGAACCACTGTAGTCACATGGACGATTTTAACGATGTCTTTATTACCTTTCTGGGCCTTGAAATTGTTCATTACATTGCTCTCTATGGAGGGGCCTGGGAGAAAACTATCTTCATTTGTTTTCCGTTGATGAATGAAGGTCTTAGGGGTTTGGAACGACATGAGGGTGACATCATTTTCATCTTTTGGTGAACTGACCCTTTAAGTGCAGTGTGAAAAGCCCTCTTGTGAGCTTTTTCTCAGCAAGACGGAGTGAACTGAGGCGTTAATAGAGTCACATGAACACACATGTTGTGTAGCCCTGCTCAGAGTGTGCCGGAGCCGTAGCCTGTGCAATTGGCTGGATTAAGTTCTGTCCTCACAAATGGGGATTCTTTTCTTGTGCCAAAGGACTGTAGCCTACTGTCAGATAAACCACGTGTTCATGCATCAACAGCCTAATTCCCATTTGAACACAAAGTCTGTAAAATATGACAGTTATCTAGAAACGAATCAAATAAAATTATATGGAGGAATTTCAAAAAGGTAAGAAGATGAAAATAAAAAACTTGCAGAGGGATTGAGTTTGTTTTATGATGTAAATATGAGTGGTGTATGTCTAAATGAAAGCTTTTTTTCTGTGCTGGGACTAACATCAGAGACCCAGTTATTATTATAGTGCTTTGGCATTTTGGATTTTGAGGCATTCAATGGTTTATTTTAGAATGTGACTCAGAGTCGCAGGGATCCTCATGTGAACCAAACAGATAGTACACATTATATAAAGAACAGAATTAAACACAGTAATGCTGGTGTTTCAGACGGTCATTGCTCAATACAACACTGTCATAAAGAAATGTCAAGGTAGTGATTTTATACAGCTACATAATATGACTATTTTATTGTAAAGGATTTAAATTGATATTTAAATGTCACTCTTATGCCATATTCAACTTTACTACATTGCTTTATTTAATGCTAAATGGAGTGACAGAGTTTTTCTTATCTCTTTATTTTCTTATTCCTTTAATAAATGTATATTATTTTCAGTATTTTCAAGGAATTATTTTCAGTATTTTCAAAGAATTGTAAACTTAACCTAAACTCCTTTTGCATTAATAAAATCCTTTTAATTTTTATATATAAATAGGATACTCATTCACACTCATTCAAACGTTAAACATTTACCACAAGAAGCATTGCGACAATTTTGACATCTCTGATTGCCTCTTGTGTCGTGTGACTTTTGAGAGTTTTTTTTTTTTTCGACTTTTTGAATGAGGTTTGAGAGTTGCAGTGAGCAGAGGAGACGACTTCGGCAAATCAATTTTATTCAATTGCATGTATTATATTGTTATTTTATATTGTTATCCATAGTTTTCATTCTTTCTTTCTTTCTTTCTTTCTTTCTTTCTTTCTTTCTTTCTTTCTTTCTTTCTTTCTTTCTTTCTTTCTTTCTTTCTTTCTTCCTTCCTTCCTTCTTTCACTGGCTGTCACTACAACAATAGATGTTTGATTAGAAGCAGACCTTCTCTATCAATAAAACAAGATGAAAAGTAATTCTATTAATCTTTTGACACACCATTATAACATCTACTTAGACTGAGGAAAAATAAATTAATAAGGCCAGTTCAGACAAGAGAATAAAACAGAATCGAGAGGAGGTGAGACTTAATTAAATACGAAAGCAAGACAGCAGCAGAAGATGTGAAGAGAGAGAGAGAGAGAGAGAGAGAGAGAGAGAGAGAGAGAGAGAGAGAGAGAGAGAGAGAGAGAGAGAGAGAGAGAGAGAGAGAGGGGACAAAAATAAAAACCAAGAGAATCCGCTCACAAAATCTTTAACGTGAACATAACTGAAGCACAGCATGTCAAATTTAACATGCACCCAGTCCTCTCAGACGAAAGGCTTAGCATGTTTAGCATTTCATCACAGTAAAAAAAAAAAAAAAAAAACTCACAAAGGAATAACCGTAAGGGTTTAGGAGATTTGCCTGTGACACAAGGCCAGATTGGGACTCTGATGGTACAGAGCTCTCAGTTGTCAAACGCGAGCGAGTTTCTGATTCTGACAAACTAAGGAGGGCTGCTGTATTATTGATGATTCATTCTGCTTGGATCCTTTTTAGCCCTAATACAGTTTCTCATTTTCTGTATTAATATTTCACAGCCTGGATAATCTTGATGGAAGAGAAGCCTACTCTTGTCCTGGCAGCTTATATGGGTCATGAGTTTCGACATGCATAAGCAGTAAATCCATACTTAAAATGCACAGTGTATAAAACATACAGTGCCTGATAGAATCCTGTGGCATGTTCCTCTTGTCTCATTTGTATGCAGTTGTAATGAATCATACTCTATTTTAATATCATTATTCAGATAATCCCTCCCTTAGTTTTCACGCCGTAGCCTTTCTCTCTGTCTCTCCGTCTATCTCTGACATGATGCCCTGAAGGCCATTTTCTCCCCATATTTCTTCCTTTACTGTGATAGAATGAATATTGACCTCTGCCCAGTGTGCATCTCCTGATGATGATGAAGGTTAGTTGTCAGTGAGAGGCTGGACGCTGTCACAGCGAGGTCAACGAATATCTGTGTGAGGCTATCTATCTATCTATCTATCTATCTATCTATCTATCTATCTATCTATCTATCTATCTATCTATCTATCTATCTATCTATCTATCTATCTATCTATCTATCTATCTATCTATCTATCTATCTATCTATCTATCTATCTATCTATCTATCTATCTATCTATCTATCTATCTATCTATCTATCTATCTATCTATCTATCTATCTATCTGTCTGTCTATCGTTCTATTGTTCTATTGTTCTGTCGATCTATCTAATATTCAATCTAGCATTGTGTTTATCATAATTGACTCACCTCTAGTATTATTCATACACGCTATCCGTGATGACTTCCTCAACCTAATCAAAATCTTCATTATAATCTTTGTATGGCTTGTTTACTTCCCGCCTTTCTTTGTAAAACACCTGCTGATCATCATTTTAGCCTTGTAATTAAAGACACGAGAATAGATGAATCTAACTCTACATGCCTCTTGCATGTTTGCTGTTAAACTAAATTGTATTTACCCCCATGGATACTGGGAAGTTTCAATTAGGTAACCCTCCCATCCGCGGAGGAAACCCCAAGTTCACTGTCCATAAACTTTTCATGTTGTTTAATTTTCCATGCCTGGTCTTTTTCTTTTCTGGACATTTACATTTCTTTCTGACCCAAACAGACTTCTTTATAATGCATACAATACATTAGAGCTACATACACCCCAGCAGGAAGAACAAAATGCAATTCAAATACACAGAAAAGGGCCTGAGGCAACACAGAAAAGATATATTCCACAGTGAGAGGAGAGAGAATACACTATACTCAGCGCTTGAAATGAAAACTATTCTGCTATTCTGTATGGTATAACAAAACAGTGTGCAGAATACTAGTGCATAGCAATTAGATAATTCAGCAATAGCACAACACAAAGACAACCATGAAATTAACATTATTCTGTTGGAAAGAAATCATGGAAGATAGAGAGTAGATAGAAAATAGAATTTTAGCCAAATTAAAGGGGGCGTATCATGGTAAAAAGAAATTTGCTTCGTATTTTTATAGTTGTAGACATATTTCACAATGCAAAGCTCCTTTTCCAGTCCACCCAGCATGCCAAAACAGCACGATTTCACACAGGAGAAAAAGATTAACAGCAGAGTTGAAGCACCAATGAAAGAAAAGTTACGTTAAGGCAGCAGTGAACAGAGAGGAAATATAGCACCAAGGGCACAGAATGGTCAAGAGTATTTTCATCTTCATCTGAGGCTGTGACACATCAAATGTGTCTGGTCTTTGTTCCAAGAGATATCAATTAAAGGTCTTTCCACTCTAGACACTCCAAAGCACTTTATAATCATGATAGTCCTCAGTCAGGTCAGTCCTCTTGAAGAGCATTTTTCTTTCCTCCAGTGTATGTGTGTTATGGTGTAGTTATGGGAAAACGAAGGCTGACAGGTTAAGTGTGTAATTTTCACTAGTGGCAACAGACTGAAATACAGTACTGGCCCAGACATAACCACACTGGCTCATTCAATGGCACACGTTTGCAGACTGCATTTTTTTCCCCAAGCAACGGAAGATTAAGTGTTTAAAACTGCTGTGAAAAAGCTGTATGGATATGCTAATTTTCCGAGATCTCGTCTCTCTGAGGTCGTTAAAAATCCCAGGATATCCTTTGATAAAAAGTAGGGGTGTAACCCCGGCATCCTGGCCAAATTTGCCCATTAATCCCCATATAATGATTGGCTTAATCACTCTGTCTCCTCTCCACCATAAGCTGGTGTGTGGTGAGTGTTCTGGCACAATATGGCTGCCGTCGCATCATCCAGGTGGATGCTGCACATTAGTAGTGGTTGAGGAGATTCCCCCTTCTATGTAAAGCGCTTTGAGTGCCTAGAAAATCGATATATAAATGTAACAAATTATTATTATTAATGATTATTATTATTAAAGATCATAAAGAAGTTGAAGCTTTGTACCCACTTGAGTTAAAGGTCACAAAAAGACGAAGGTACTTTTTTAGTGGAAATGAATTCCCCTCCATGCCTCCATGTTTGAAAGCCCCTGGTCTCTGGTCTTTTGCAGAATGTTTCTTACCATCTTTCGCTGCCTTTAAAGAAACCTGCCATGCTGACTTTATCAAAAGTGTTTGTGTGCACTTGTGTGTGTTTATCTCAGAACTACTTGCTGTTTCATCAGTTTCTTTATTCTGCTCAATTTCTTTGCACATGTGAATTTAGGCATCCTTCCGTCAAGTTCTTTCTCCCTCAGTATTTTCAATCTAATGCTATCTCTAAGGTACAGTAGAAATGCTTATAGTTGCTATTTGTCTGTTTCTGATCACCTGCTAGGCACAGGAAGGGATGCGCATGGTTTATGTCAGGTTTTTGGAATTGGAAATGTTTTCCCTGCATCCTCATAACATATGCTAACCAATCAGAACCCTGTTGCCTGCTGCTACAGCATCAAGATGCCATGTTCTCTTCTTTCTGTCTCTCTTTGATATGTCTTCATGTGTCACTGCACACTGTTCCACTAATCATTCATAGAAAGATATCGCTTTTTGCATTGCTTTGGGCTGATGCTTTTAAAGTGTAGCATAAATACATTCTTGCATTTTGGTTTAGTTGATTTTCTCACTCAAATACTCAAATGGATTGACTTAGATTGACATCACATCTACTGATACGCTTACAAATAAAGGTCCCACGTAGTTCATTACAAATAAAGGTCCCAAAAGGGTGTTTCCATTTTGAGTTCCCCATTGAACATTTCAGTGAAAATGTCTTAAAAGCTAAGGATTCCCGCACACTATCGATATTTGAAACATATATAAAAACTATGTATTTGCAATGATTCGATCTCATGACCCTAAGACGTGTGTAAGGGAAACAGTCACTTATTTTATGGCTGAGGAAATTACTCGTCCAGCATTCATTTGAACTAAGTATTAACTCTGCAGCGGATATTAATATCCAAACAATAGTGAAACACTATTTAATAGCCAGGTATAGATCAGCAGTTTAAAACATACAATTCATAAGCACATAACACAATAACACTTATATTTAAATACAAATGAAACTTTATTGATTACTCTAGCACATAAAACTTATATCTAATAGACGCATACACAAATTCACACGAGTTGCAGAAAGGAAGAAAATGAGGAAAGAATGAGTTTTAAGAGAGAGAAATGATTAAATCCCCAGTTTCTAGCAATGTATGCATTTATAACACATGACCTGAATGAACCATCAATCATTAATTTAACCCTCCTATCGTTTCTTAGACTGGGTTATTAAATTTAATATCAGTTCACCAGTTCAGTTAGAATCTGGAGATATTACTTGCGTTTGTAGTTTGCCTTTGAATGGGGATTCCCTCCTTCTTAGTCCTGGCTGGAGAGGGGATGTCCCAGGTTTTTTGATTCACTTAAGGTCTTGTCGTGTCTTTGATCGGTGTCTTGGGAAACCAATCATGTGCCGTGTTGGCAGATGCACGGAAAGCTTGTGGAGCGCGGGAGCGGGCTTTACTGTAGAATTGATGATCGAAACTTTGTGGCAAAACTTAACTTAGAACACAAGGTTCAACGGAAAGAAAAGAAACTAATTAAAAAAAGCAGTATTTAGATGGCTTGAATTAAATTATCCCATTTTCTCTGGTCTTTGTCTGCCTCTGTCTAGGCTACTCGTGGTCTTCTAACTCTGTCTGATTCTGTGTTCATGTTCTGAGATTTTAAACTCAAATGAGTTCTGACCAATTAGATATGATCTTTGGTTCAGAGGTGATTGTTTCTCCACCTCTCACCATCATTACATTATCTGTGGTATATGCAGTTTAAACATGAGTTCTTATTATAAGAACACAATACATTTTACACAGATTTCAATAAAGCCATCTTCTGAATTATCAACATACAAGGGGATCTGTTTTGGCTCTTTGTCTTGAAGCTCAAACAACCTCTGCCGTTGCCTTGTGGCCAAATGTTTGCAGGGCCATAAAGTATTTAGCTGGGGGTTTTGTTGGTTGGCACAGGCAGAATGGAGTCCACTTCTTTTACGGCCATATAGATTGTTGATTTGGGGTCTGGAGTGTTGAGTTGGGTTTTCTGTGGAATTATGTTAGAACATATATTTACAAAATGTACTATCAGCCAGCAACAATCACAATTTACTCTATCACTGTCTGTCATTCATTAAATATGTTCCTAAATCCAAATGCAAAATCGTGTCTCAATCATTTCTTTTGTCATTGAGAAAACTCATTGTAATCAATCTGAGAGTACTGAACCCATCTGAGAAATTGCCCTATGAATCAAAGATAGCGAAAATAACAACTGATGCTTGTTCTGTTTATTCATTTTGTTTACTTCACAGTGTTGTTTTGACAGCTCAGCACTTAGAATTTGCTTTCACTTTGTAAGTCATTGCATTTGAAATTCGTATTTAATACTGTGCTGATGTACCACATCCAAGACATTCAAAAAATAATTGGATATGAAGATTTGAACAACTTCCCAGTAATCCTGACTAGAACATAGTATTAATGTTTTGACTTTTTGTATAGTTGCTTTAAAAGCTGAAAAAAAAAAGGTTTGACTTACGGTTAACCTGCTACTGAGAATGTCACAACAGTGACAGTGAGTGAGAAGGCAAATGTTACCAAAAATACATGGCAAAAATAAATGTTTTTTACATTCTTTTCAGCCCATTACTTGTATGAAAGTTTTAGTATCAGAATCTCTATCAGGGTGATGCAAAGTGGTGCCGCTAAATTATACTAATCATGTGCCACAGTTAAGATAAACAATGACTGGCAAAAAAACAGCATATATAGACAGATCAGGCATAACATTATGACCACCCATTGTGTTGGTCTCTCTTCTGCTTCCAAAACAGCCCTGACCAGTCGAGGTATGGACTCCACTTGACCCCTGAAGTTGTTCTGTGATATCTGGATCCAAGATGTGCCGGATTTATTTGTCCCAGCAGATGTTTTAGTCCTAAGTCCTGTAAGTTGCGAAGTGGGGCCTCCATGAATCAGACATGTTTGTTCAGCACATGAGATGCTCAATTGGATTGAGATCTGGGGAATTTGGAGGCCAAGTCAACACCTCAATTATGCTGTGCTCCGTAAACCATTCCTGAACCATTCTTGCTTTGTGGCATGGTGCATTATCCTTCTGAAAGAGGCCAAAACCACCAGGGAATACCATTTCCATAAAATAGTGTACATGGTCTGCAACAAAGCTTAGGTAGGTGGTACATGTCAAAGTAACATCCGCATGGATGGAAGGCCCAAGATTTCCCAACAGAACATTGCCCAAAGCATCACACTGCCTCCGCAGGCTTGCCTTTTTCTCATTGTGCATCCTGGTGCCATGTGTTCCCCAGGTAAGCGATGCGCACGCACACAGCCATAGACGTGATTTAAAAGAAAATGTGATTCCTCAGACGAGGCCACCTTCTTCCATTGCTCTATGGTCCAGTTCTGATGCTCTCGTGCCCACTGTTGGTGCTTTCAGCGGTGGACAGGGGTCCGCAGGGACACCCTGACTGGTCTGCGGCTAGGCAGCCCCATATGCAACAAACTGCAATGCACTGTGTATTCTGACACCTTTCTATCAGAACCAACAACTTCTTGAGCAATTTGAGCTACACTAGCTTGTCTGTTTTATTGGACCACACATCAGCCTTCACTCTCCACGTGCATCAATGAGCCTGGTTCACGGCACTGTTGCTTCCTTGACAACTTTTGATAGATACTGACCACTGCAGCCCAGGAACACCCCACAAGAGCTGCAGGTTCGGTGATGCACTGACCCAGGCGTCTAGCCATCACGATTGGGCCTTGTCAAACTCGCTCAAATCTCTACGCTTTCCCATTTTCGTTCTTCTAACACATCAACTTCTGCCTAATATGTCCCACTTCACCTGTCAGTAGCCATAATGCTATGCCTGATTGGTGTGTGTGTGTGTGTGTGTATGCATACATATATATATATATATATATATATATATATATATATATATATATATATATATATATATATATATATATTATCAGGTCAACCTTAGTTTGCTCGCTTAGATACGATTTTAACCAGTTCAGCCAGAATAAAGTGTCATGTACTTGCGTTTAAATGCTCCTAGGAGCATGGGTTCCTCTTAGCACGGCGTTGCTCGGCTGGTGGTCAGTTGTTGTGGTCGGAGGGACAAATAGTTGGTTTTGCGGGGTGAAAACCCGGTCCTGGATGGCATTAGCTGGTTGCATCTCTGTGGCGCGACTGCGCTGACTCCAGGAAGTTTTCTTCGGTGAGATTCAGACGGAGTTTTGGAGTGTGGTGATGATGAAGAGCTCTGGATAGCTCGGAGGACGCTGTGTGCAGGCAGGGAAGGCCCGCACGATCACAGCAAAAAGTCACGGCAAAACCATGGCAGTCAGTAAATCACGAAGCAAAACAAAAAGATATCTTGTTGTCCGCTGTTACGCTTGTAGAACAAAGAGGAAACACGTCATGTGACTCATCTTGTCCTTGTGTTGGTTTTGAGATAACGCAGGTAAAGCTGGGGAGGGATGTTGTCTTTGGGCCAGTTGGGGCATCCTTGATTAGTTTTATGATCGGTTCAGGTTTCGGAGAGGGGGTCTCTGGAACGCTTTGTTGTGTCGACTCACTGCTGGAATAGAATATACATATTCCTACAATATATATATATATAATATATATATATAATATATATATATATATATATATATATATATATATATATATATATATATATATATATATATATATATATATATATATATATATATATATATATATATATATATACCTTCTTCTGCAGAGAAAGTGATGGGAAAGAACCGAGTGTTTTTGGACGGGTGTAAGGTGTAGGCCAGGGCTGCGTGCAGTGATGCACACTAACTGTATTTGTTAAAGTAGAAATGTGCAGGACAGCACTTGGTGCAGTCATCTCAGGAATGCTGAACCAAACACAACCCCCCACCCCCCAACACACTCCCCATCCCACTACATTATTGCACAGAAGAATAGCACATTCCTAAATCTGTGCTTATACGCATCTCTCCGGAGACACATCGCTATGCCTCCACAGTGGACGTAATGAGATTTTTCTGAGGCTTGTATTCATACTTATTCACTTGGGAACATATAGGCCCAATATAATCGAAAAATATGGATGTGGTTGTGATTAATATTGCATATGAACGCAAATAGATATAAATGTGTATTGCAATGGGAATTAATGCATGACTGGATGGTTTTAAGCAAGATTGTGTTCATTTATCAGAGACTGTGTGATGCATTACATTCATATTGCATGAATTAGTTTTTCAATGCTTCCAGAATCCTCTTCCCAGGAGTTTTGATGCTGTAGTTATTAATTTAATTCTGACTAGAACTGCCAGTGGATGGAAAAGACATGGACTAGTTTTATGAAGGTCATCTATTTTATATTATCTGCCAGTTATTCATCACCTGTCATTTCCCGTCACTTTCCAGTACATTTAACAAGATTATTAAATTAACATTTATAGCTTTGTCCTTAATACTGGAGAACGAGGTGTTAAACATTGGAAAAACAGAAGATTTTTATCAAACTAAATAACATCTCTTCTCACTCTGAGACAGCTGAAGTGCTTTGTGCCAACGTCTAAAGGATGTTAATAAACCACTTAAATATCAAGGCATGTGTAGAAAAGCATTAGGGAGATAAACATATTTGCTTACAAAGCAAACATTTTTCCTCAGCAGATTTATTTTGCGTTTTGATGTATGGTTTCAATAATACTGAATAAATTTCAGCAGATATTTTTCCTTCACCCAGTGCTCTCACAGCTCAAATTGTCTTGTTTTTGTGTTTTTTATTTATTTATTTTTTACTTGCACTAGATAATTCTCCATGGAGACTAAAGCATAATGTAAGTGCATATTACATTTTCATAGATTAATGTAAAAGATGCAGCAAACAAAAACACATTGCTATTAATATACGTTCAAATGCACAGAGTCACAGTCGCAAACTGCGGTATGATGCTGTATGTCACTATAAGCTAAACAAACATTTGCATCATTTGCCAATATTTCACTTCTAACCAAAGTAGTTCACAGCTCAGTGCCTAAAGTCATCAATGAATATGAAAGGTCACTGGCTAATAACCTTCATCCTTCATCTCTCTCTGTGCATCTTTATGGGCGTGTGTGTGCACTGGACTGCACAGTATTGTAACTCTCTTGTAAGACTCTTGACCTTGAAGGGCACAAAAACAGCTCAACCTGTGGGGGCAGGAGCAATGCCTTTGACTTCAAGAATTTTTTTAATTTATCAGTTTCAATCCTGTAGTAATATAAGAGTAAATATAGTGATGTTGAATTTGTATCGAATCTTTTGATGTTGATAGAATGTTGACTTATGAATATTGGTATGAAAAGGTGTCACAAGGTTCTGTGTAGTTGAATTCCATGGATGATGTGTGATGCAGAATGAACAAATAGAATATTTCACACTTACAAATAAGTCAAATAGTTCAAGTGGGTAAACGTATTTGCCGTTTTATCTGGGGAGAGGCCTCTGAGCTCGGTAATTGGCCCGAATGCAGAGGATCGCCAGGAAAATAATGCAGCAAATTTTGTTTTGGCTGGGCAGATGCTCTGGATAAAACAGTGATGTCATCGTCCAGCTCAGTTCAATTCTCATGTTTTGTCAATACAGGCAGATCAGTAATAGTTGAATATTTAGTGTCCCCAACTAGGCAAGCCAAAAGCCAAAGGCAACAGAGGCGATGGTGGCAAGGAACCATCAGGTGACAGAATAGAGAAAAAAACTTTTGGAGAAACCAGGCACAGTCGGGCTGCCAGTTCTTCTCTGGCCAACAAACAAACAGTGCATGATTATAATTCAGGCAGCATTATAGGTCAGAAGTCAGATTAGATCGGAACATTCTGAATATTTGTCCAGTTCCATCTGGTTGAAGATCAGAGTCATCACGCTGGAGATGGGCTTGTTGAGGATCAGTGCCTTTGGCTGTCATGTCGATGAGGCCTTCACATCTCTGCAGACACTTCGGGATGAGTTGTGGTCGTGTCTAGGGGTAGGTCCACCATCTGATCTGGATATGGCCCGGATCCGGCTGGCTGCAGTAAACATTAGGATAAACAGAAAGATTAATATTAGCGTAGATGCCATTCTTTTTATGATGTAAACGAGTTATGTATAGGTATGAAACAGCTTCACAAAAAGTATTTTCAAAACAGTGTTAAGTTATTGCCATTCTACAAATATTCATATTATCACAGAAGAACTGTTATAAAAGTTTATAGTTTGGATATAATCACTGTCCATTGTAGCGATCACACCACCAGGTGGCGACAAGTAATGTGTCATGTTTCATGATAAAAAAAAAATAGGCTTATGTTGAACTTACTTTTTTACAAACAGACGCTGGCCTACATAAAGAATGTAACATTTGTTCACTTGACAAATATTGCATTTATTTCAAATAATAAATATTAGTAAATATGCAAACACAAGTGCAAGCATCACTAAGGGAAGCAGAAAGTGTTTTAGCTCCTCCCCGCCTGCATCCAGCCGCGGCCGATGTCGAACACACCTTTTGTGAATAAATAGCCCTCATTCAGCTGTCTTTTTAAAACCTGTGCATGAGCCTGTATAAGTGAACTCTTCCACAAACTTGAAGATGTGGCTTTAGAGGCAAAAAACCCCTATAAACAAATTGCTTGCATTTGAAAGAAGGCTGGAAAGAAGAAAAAAAAGCTATGTTTAAGGCATGTTTCCAGATCAAGTCTCTAGTCTCCTAGATTTCTTTCCTTCTTGAAACTGTGCGTGTAATTCTACCTGTTATATTGCCTGGTGGAGAGTATAAACCCAGCAGCCAAAGGGCAGGACACTAACAGTCTGATTTACTGACCCGTGAAGTGCATATGACATTACTCTGCAGGTGCAGAAAGTCATGGAGGATTTTATCAAAATCCTTGAGGATCGCAGCAGCCCGTTCCTCCAAAAACCATTTTGCTCTGCATGGTTGAGACACCCGGTTCTCTACAAAGCTTTACACATGTACTTTCCAGCTAAACTGCTGCCAATCACAGTTCTATTATGACAAGCTACATTTTGGACCAATAAGACTACACAATGGGTGGGGAAACCAAGCTAAAGTCATGCCTAGTTAGGACAAAAACATATTTACAAGAAAGAGATACAATTGATTTATTTTTTCTTCATCATGCTGGTTAGGATATGTCAGATAATTCAATTCGGTTTAATTTTGATATTCTCAATACATATTGTTTCAAAGCAGCTTCACAGAAAATGCATGCATCTACATTACAATTTAAAGGGATTTGTCCATGTTATATATGTTCAGAAATGTACATATACAAATCAGATAGATTAGCTAACAATGTATTATTAATCAATATAATAATTAAATTAAGGCACAGAAATAAGGTAAATAAGAATACATGTTGTTTATGATCAGGGTATATAGGAATGAGCATGGGTGCGTGTTGATACAGCGCTCCTTGCAGGAGTTGGAGTCGTCTCTTCACAGGTGTTGGTCATCTGCTGTCTTTATGAGGGACTGGATCCAGACTGGAGCTGACGGACTCTAGTTACCTCAGGATGGGCGTCCCGAGATAAATCTGAACAGGAAAATTATTACAGCGTAGTTGCTGTTCAAAGCATTAAGCAAAGACAATATAACTATAGCATTCATATAATGATCTAACATAATGCATAACCCTGTTCTCCACAAGGTTATGAGATGCATTATGTGAATGCTTGGCTAAAGAGATGCATCTTTAATCTAGATTTAAACTGAGCCCTGAACATTATTAGAAAGGCTATTCATAGTTTAGAAGCCAGGTATGAAACATTCTCCCTCTTTTAGTGGACCAGAGATGTATAAAGTACTAAACACCCAGACTTGAGTATAAGTGCTCTATCAAAAAAGTAACTTGAGAAGAAGCTGAAGTCCTCTTTAAGCACCACACTTAAGTAGAAGTACATTTAGTAAGTATTCAACATTTTTTGTACTACTAAGTATTGCAAGTAGTTTATTTAAAAATGTACTACTCATCAGAGGTGGACAAAGTACACAGCTCTATTACTTGAGAAAAAGTAAAAGTACTACTGGTCAAATATTACTCCGTTACAAGTGAAAGTTGTAAAAACAGATTTTTACTCAAGTAAAAGTACAGAAGTATTTTGTTTTCAAAACTACTTAAGTATCAAAGTAAATTTCCTTTTTTATGCCAATGCATTATTTTATTATTGTTGTATAAATGTACACTGTCATCATGGTTTAAGTCATTCAGTGATGCTCTATCTGACGTACTACCATACGACTAACTTAAACTCATTTAAATACTTGTATATAAGTTACAAAGCTCTTTATAAAGCTGCTGTCACTTTAAGGCAGAATGCACGGATCCAAAACACTGATACACATCTGATATTCTCCCAACTTTACTCTTCTCTTTCTCCCAGATGTTTATATTTTTAATATTTTATAAGACATGCACCAAGTGTATGCCAACTAAACTAATCTTGATTTTTTTTAAAAACTGAAACATACTTTCAAAGTATGGCTATGGGTGCACACACTTGTGCCTAAGAACTGTCTTCTTCCATTTTGCTATGAACAGATTAGTGTTCAAAAAAAGTTGGGGAAATGTATATGACCCTATAAGAGTGATTCCTGATAGACTGTCTGAAACAACAACAACAACAAAAAAACCTTTTAAAGATGGAAAAAATCATCCTCCGACTTTCAGAGTTGCTACAGAAACGACTTTCGACCTAGATAGAAATGTAGTGGAGTAAAAAGTACGATATTTGTCTTTCAAATGTAGTGAAGTAAAAGTCAAAAGTTTCCAGAAAAAATAATACTCCAGTAAAGTACAGATACTCAAAAAGTGTACTTAAGTACAGTACTCAAGTAAATGTACTTAGTTACTGTCCACCTCTGCTACTCAAGTACTGAAAGTAAAAGTACAAGTACTGTGTTATGTAGTCAATAAAGAAAGTAGTCAAAAGTTTGAACATCATATTTCATTTTCTACCATATACAATGTAATAAAATTACCAGCTAGCTAACAACAACTTGCTTTGAACTGGTTTTCTTTTTTCACCTCACTCCAGTCTAAACTAGGCTTCTTTTTATTTAGGTAATTGTTATACATATTGTCATATAAATAACCTGAAAATACTGTAGTTCCTTAAGAATAAATCTTACTAACCACTCTTACGAAAAACAAATATAAGAATATAACAACTATAACAAATATTTACAATTATATTCTTATTTCAAGACGTTTTCTTGGTAAATTATTTCTTTGCAACACTTTACAATATGGTTTGATTAGTTAACATTGCATAATTTAATGTATTAGACTAATAACTAACATGAACTATCCATGATCAATACATTTGTTACTGTATTTATGCATCTTTGTTAATCTTAGTTAATAAAAATAGAAACTGTTTCATTCAATAGAAACAGCTGTTCATTGTTTGTGTGTTACCTCACAGTGTACATTAACTATGTAAAACAAAGACAGTGCTCGTGTTGTTAGACGGTGAATGTGTATGCACGTCCGGGACGCACACTCTCTCTCTCGTGCTCTCTCTCGCATATGCACTCTGACAAGCGCAGCAGTTATTCTATTCTACATCACTAAGCGAACAAATAAGGCTTTGGCAGCTAAAAAAAGGGGCAGAACGGGAGCACGCACCGTCTTCCTGAATCTCTTGGTTCGCTCAATGATGTGCCAGCTTCATCAAACCTGTTATCTACTGTTCTGGCAGTGGTAATGTGGGTTTGTAATGAAATGATTTGTAGCATTTTTATAATTGTAACGAGTAACTATGCAGCACAATAAAATAAAATAAAAATATTGGAGTAAAAGTACTAAACTTATCGAAAATATGTACTGAAGTAAAAGTGGAAGTAGAAGATTATTAAAAAATTATACTCTGGTAAAGTACAGATACCATCTTTTAGTACTTAAATACAGTAGTTCTACTTGTAGTGGACTTAGATATCCTAGGTACTACAAGAAGCGATAAGGAGCCATGGGTCACCTTTGGCCATAAGTGGCCTTCACTGGAGAATTTTTCTGCAATTTTACAAATCGAAGACATGTACTGTGGTATCTACCACATGTTCTCATCTACCACATGTATGGTGGTAGATGAGAAAAAAAGTACATTATAGAACTGGGTTTGAAGGAAATCACACTTTCCAGTCTTCAACCTGTTAGATGTTGTGACATTGTGTTATCAAGTTATAGTCATTCCTTGCGTCCCAATTCGCATACTATCTACCTAAAAGTATTCGAAAATAGAATTAGTATGTCCCAAATCGTAGTATGTTGAAAAGAGTATTCCAAAGATACCCGGATAGTTTACTATTTCCGGTCCGAATTCGAAGTATGGATCGATGGGCACTCTAACGGCTGATATTGCCCACAACCCATTACGAGTTGGACGGGGATTCGATTAGAACTACAAACGCGTTAAAAAACTACAAACATGACGGATGTGCGCGTTTGATGGTTAAGTAGAGAAGTTTAGATAAAGGGGTTTGAGTGACCAACCATCAATATTTAACCTGACAAAAATATATTTATTCAGTGTTGTCGACATTATATTTCACCTGCATTAGCATTGTGAACTTTTAAATGCATCATCATATTTAAACTGCAAACACATGAGGAGAGTCTCTGACCCACAAAGACCCACACATGGCAGATCAACGAGCGGCTACATTTCTCTCCGATAAGGTAGGAGGTTAAACTGAATGTGGAGGATTTGAACTGTGACGAATCTGACGATGATTGACAGGGCAGATAAAAGGTGACGGGATGCACGTAACTAAGCGACAGAGTCCGTTAAAGATGGCGAAGTAGTCCCGAAGCTTGCATACTTTTCTGCTACACACTCATACATTTTCTTCACAAAAAGAGTACATACTTTTAGGATGTAGTAGAAATAGGCAAATTGGGACGCAGCAATTGTCATTCTGCTGAGTGAATGGAACGAAAACCGTTTTTTCAGTGACTTCCGACACTTAAAGAAAACTTAAAGATTACTATAAACAAGATAGTCTCAGTAGAGCTCAAAGCATGTGCAGACATTGACCAGAATGCTGAATACAAAATGTTTTGTTCAGTGTCATTTATACGTTTATAGTATTTATATTGAATAAGTGTTCATTTTTATATTTTCAATTAAAAAAAATTGTTTATACTTTATAATAACATTCAGTAAGTCATTTATAAGTGGTTTGTTAATGGTGAACTAATAATTTACAAAACATTCATAAATGATTATCAATTGATATGCTAACATTTAATATATGTTTTCTAAATTCCTTTACAGTCTAAAGTCATTTACAAGTTATTAATAATAAACTAATAATGATAATGATAAACGAATCATTTACAAATCATGACTATACGTTCATAAAAGATTAAGTAATATGCTAACAATTTGCAAATTTGTTGTAAGTTATCTTAAAAAAAAGCATATCATAAAATAATCAAACAAATCCTTAGTAAATGGGTATTACGTTACTAGTTAATATATTAAGGTAACTTATGAAAAACTTCATAAGTTATTATGAAGTTTTTTTTTGTTGTTATATTTTTCCTATTTAGCTTTACCTATTTTATGTCTAGTTTTAGTACTTCAATTTAAATTAGGCAACATTTCTAATCTTCGTTTACATTTTTTACTTTTTAATCTAATATTTATCTTATTTTATTTGAATTTTTATCTATCTTATTAAATATCAGTAACACTTTATTTTAAGGTTCAGTTATTAAATATTAACTAGTTGCTTATTAGCCTGCATATTACTGGATATTGGCTATTTATTAGTACTTATAAAGCACATATTAATGCCTTATTCTACATCCCGTAATACCCAATACCTAAACTTAAATGCTACAAAAACTACCTTACTAACTATTAATAAGCAGTACGTTATGAGTTTATTGAGGCAAAAGTCATAATCAATGGTGAATATGTGTTCCCTATAAACTGTATTAAAAAAAAGAAGAAAAAAAAAGGAACTAACTTTAAAATTGACCTACACTGTTTAAAAAAAAAATCAGGTCTCCATTTGAAACTTTTCAAGTGACTGATCACATCTACATTTTTCAGTTGGCCGAACTGAATTTCTGTGAATTAAATTGCACCAATTCACAGAATTTCAATTCGGCCAACTGAAAAATTTAGATGTGATCAGTCACTAGAACTTTTCATTTGGAGACCTGATTTTTTTTTTTTTTTACAGTGTAGGTCAATTTTAAAGTTAGTTCAATCGCAAATAACCCTTTTAAGGTATACCAGTGTTGTGTAGTGCACATTATGTTATTACTGTACTGCTGAGGAGACATGATTGCCTGGTGGAAGGTTAAAAACATTCACTGTCAGTGCACGACCTCGCAAACCGGTGGAGACGGGGAGAAAGCACTCAGGCAGTTGCCTAGCATCCTAATAAGCCATTGGGTGTACAGTATGTTGGATGTTTCTGAATTTTCTTCCAGAAGAGCAATGGGGCAAAAGTTCCATAAGACTGATAGTAGTTGACCATCGTTATTTAAACTTGGTTGGTGTGAACTTCAGAAAGGATGAAGACCAGATCCAGTTCAGGATCTTCCACGTTTAGCGAGAACACTTTCCACAGCAAACACTGCATTGTAGATCAGGATGTTCTCAGCAACACTTCTTTAGAAGCTAATGAAGAACATGGTACTTGATGGATGGCCTTTGTTGGAGTGGGGTTTCACCAGTAAATAAGTAAAGACAGTTGAGCGACTTGAGCCTATAACAACAGTGAGGATTTGGCAAGTTAGTGAGCTTCAACTGAAGTGACCCTCAAAAACAACTCATCAGAGATGCATGCAGTGCCTCTTCAAATGCCTGTGCTTATGTTCGCTAGACTCTTGGGCTTTCATGCTTAACATTTCCTTTCGTTCAACATCTTCCTCTAACACTCACAGCCTGGATCATCGCCGCCAAGCCCAAATCCCTCCATCCCTGAGCTCTGCTGACTTGCTTCTTGTCATGCTGTCTTTTGCTATCTTTAGTTTAGGCTTCCATGAATGGGTGGGGAACTCTAACCTGTTCGTGTTTCCTATTTTTTATTTGTATCAGCATCATGTTTCAAATTTCATCTCACAGACGTTTCTTTGACAGATAAAGGAGCTACTTCCAGTTTATTTCTAATTTAAGAACTGCCTTTTGTGTATCAGCGTTGGAGATTAGTGTCACTAACAACATTTTTAAACGCTGTTATATTAATTTTGTTTCCCATAAAGTAGTTGTGTTGCATTACCAAACTCTACATTTCTATTTTAAATTTAAGATTTACTGCCGTACAAGTGATGCAAAAATCAAACGCACTCGCTTTTGTCATGTAGCATTGCGAATGATTCATTCTAGTTAATTGTTTTGCCCTGAAGGGTGTATAGTTCAAATCTGGCATTCGTCTTTGTTTTTGATCCTATATAAAATTTTGGTATATTGTTGGTTATATTTATTGTGGTACATTTATTGGTTCCCTTTTTATTTTTTGCCATTTAAAATACAGTTCATAATGTAATCAAAATACATGTCATAATTGACTTACCCTCATATTGTTGCAAAGCTGTGTGACTTCTATTTTTCAGTGTAACACCAAAGAAAAATTTTTTTGGGGGGGAACACTTGTTAATACAATGAAAGTCAATGGGATCCAGTTTAGTTTTGGGGTCCATTACCCCTTAAATTTAACAATTTTGGTCGATGTTAATGTCACTTGTGTAGCTACGTTGTTTGAGCACAAGTATGTGTGAGGAATTTTTGATCAGGCTTTGATTGGGATAACAGAGATGACGCCACAGGCTTAGCATGGTGATTGATGAGCCTAAATCAGGGTCATAGCCTGTTGCCACGGCAGCCACTCTGTGACTGACAGTTGGGATAGAAACATACCTGAGGGGGTGGTGTCAGGGCTGAAATGTCTTTTGCACATAAAAATGGAGAGGAAGAGATGGAGACAGGTAGAGAAAGGGCAGATGAGGGAGATGATGGTGTTTTGACAGAGGATGGTCCATCTTATAACCCAAAAGAGGCTCAGAGAGTGAGAGACTGTAGAATAGAATATGCAAGATGGGCTATTAATCTTCTATTGAGGGCATTGGATGTCATGTCATTGTAATGTTTAGACGTTTCATGGGCTCCTGCTGTAATGATTACATGCCTGCCGAATACCTATTGAGCTGCTTTACAGACTACTGCCTATGTTCATAAGCAGCTACCTTCTAAGGACCTCTTGTGACATGTTTTGAATGCTCTATATAAATAGCAGCTAGCTTTCTGCTTGGCTAACAATAACCACAAAATACACAGCACACAAATATAGAGTTAAAGAGTTTATCAATAACTACACTAAACATCAGGAAACTATTTAACATACTTACTATACAATATACTATTTTACATATTATAGTTGTCAGTTTTGCACAAAATATAGTTTATTTATAATCAACATTTCATTATAATTATTTAGCATTTGTCTAGCAACTGTTGTCCATAACACAGAGCATTCTGCATGAGATACTCAGGAAGAGTTTTTTTCCTCCAAAGAAATTAATACTTTTATTCAGCCAGGTTGAATGATCTAAAGTGACAGTAAATACTTTTTTTTTTTTAAATCCAAAAATATTTCATGTATATTGTGTTCGTTTTAACTCCATGTTCATGAAATAATCCTGAAAAAATAAAATCCTGAAAAATATTAAGTAGCACAAGTCAGTGAAAACCAAAACTAAAACACAAGAAATCAACATCTAAAACTCAACATCTAAAACTAGATGCCTTACAAAAAATAAAGTTAGTCTGGTTAGTAATAAGTTAAGCTATTTTGTGAGATTTAATGTCTTCTTTTATCTTCAGTTGATTTAAGATATGGCTGGAAGTCAGTTGAAGTTCTTGTGTTTCCTTTTTTATTTTATGTTCTTGTTTCTCTTTCCTTCAGTGATTCTGCTTGTTAGCAGTAGGTGTTCATCAGTGTCTGAATTTACTCATTTGTTTTCATTCACACTGTCAAGTGGACTAGAGAGCCTGGTCTCATCATTAATACATTAATATGTAACTTTCAAAGACACTAAACATGTTTTTGTATGTTTGGATTGGTGCTGAGACTTAAAATATGGACGTGTTGATGACATTTAAAATTAGTATTATTAAATTTGTACAGCTAAAAAAAAGTGTAAAATATTTACAAATCTTTCATGTCATAAAGATATTTGTATAATTTCCCTTTTACCATTTTACAGACAAATGTAAGATCCCCTGAGCATAATTAAAATTATATTTTGTGCCGCTAATCCTACACCTACCTAGTTTTGTTTGAGGTACAGAATAGAATTGGCGCACATTTCCCATTTCAAATGTACATTGATTAAAACATGACATGTCGCAACCTGTGACGAAGCAGGCAAGAGCAAATGAGCATTCAATACCACTGCCGTAAAATATGTCATAACACTTCTTGAATGCGCAATTTTTAAGTCAAGCGTGGGATATGATGTTTACACAGTCACTTCTTAGAATGGAGATGTAGATTGCTGGATAAAGGGCTAAATATGGGTAAAGATTTGGATTACACCAAACAAATACAATTGATGTCTTTGTGAACTTGTGTTGTGTTTTGGTGTATTGAATGATTCTATTGTCATTAGCTGCATAGGAGGAATATTATAGTAAGTAGATGAGTAAACTGCATTTAATAAATGTGAATGCTGAAAACATGTAACTGATATGATAATTAAATACAGCAGAATCAACACATTAATGCCAAGATTGGGAGCTGCTACGGGTACGAAAATATTTTAAGTTGCTGTCAATAAATCAATATTTAACGTTATAGTGTGTATGAAAAAGTAAATGTACGTGTGGTAGAACCACACTTTACGTAGAAATAGACACGTATTCTAATGAGATCACTTTGGACTGAATTATTAAACAGGGAATAGTGAATGTGTGTGATTTGGGACACAGCCTTTGAGTGTCAACTTTGTGTGCCTTTAATTCACAGTATATTGCTGAAGGCTACTTTCTCAAAACCAATACATTACATAGAATGCCTTTTTTCTATGGGATTGCCATCTTTGAAGGATACATACATTGCAATGCTGATTGCTGACCTAGAATTTGACAAAAACAAGGTTTAGGAGACTACATCATTATGCTGTCAACCTTTTGAACCAGTCTTTGTGTCTGGAGTGTGCCTATTAAGCCTAAAATACTGCTTTCGTAGGCAGCTCAGAAAGATTTGGAACAAAACAAGGATCTCTGACTCATAATGACTACTGAGTGACATCTTATGATGCCTTTAAAGTATAGCATTATAATATTTTAATCAACTCTGTTCAAATAGGCTGTTTTTGAGGTGTCAGCTGAACATGTGCTAGTTGAACTAGGAAAGATGGACAGAAATGTAACATTTGAGTTGCTTGAAGTAGATAAAATAAGCAAATAAATGAATGCAGACTATAGCAAATGAGTGGCAGAGAGTAAATTATCTGTGGATGAATCCACATGGACACTGGAATTACACTGAATGCAGAAAAATAAACAAAAATAATTCATGTTAAAAGGATTATTTCTCTGTCGACATATCACTTTCTTCTTTATCGTCTAGAATAATCTGTTCATATATTTCCTTTTTCCGACCTTTAATTTGCGCTAGTCAAGCACATATAACTGCAATAACATTTATGACAGGGGTGATAAAAAATAAATTTGTGTAATGTTGCATGTCCAGTTAAGTTCTTTGTTTAATTGGATGTAAAGATGAAGTTTAACTAATCCTGCTTTGACGCTGCCTGCATATGACCGTGTGAATTTGTGTGTCCGTTGTGTACCCGTTTCATCAGTGGTATGTATTATGAATTATTTACCCCATCACAGTTAATGCTCCGTGAAGCAAAGTGCTCACCCTGCAACTCTACAGATTTTTATAAACATAACTGCCAGTAAACACCCTGCCCATACCCCCTCCTTTCCATCCTGTGACAATCCACTGCAGAATGAAAATCGATTTAGGAGAACAAAAACAGGACCACATCACGATAAAGGTGGTCAGAATGCTTCAGTCTTCTTTGGCTTTGATAAAAGTGCTTAACTGGTTCTTAACGCTCCTGATTTAAATTTTCCCATCATTGCTCGATCCGCCGGCAAGCTGCTGGGGTGGAATGGGAATTCGTCTGAGGAGATAAGTGTTGTATCACCTGCTTATGTCATAATAGTGGAAATATGGTCTGGTACAATTACCATGGTAATCAGAAAACAGGTTTCCTACTTAGCCTTTTTTATTATATTATGTGGGAGAAAGAGGTGGTATTTTGAGATATTTGCTCTCTGTAATTTTCGTTGATGGCTAAAAGTTATACATTCTTCTCACTGAAGTTCTGAGATAGGGAACAGCTGACAGCTTTCAACATGATGACTGTTGTGGTGGTGTCATTGCCGTAGCAATTTAAAGGGATAGTTCACACAAAAAGGAAAATTCTGTTATCATTTACTCACCCTGATGTCGTTCCAAACCTTGTGTGACTTTTTTTTCTGTGAAGAATTTTGGTAACCAGTTTTAGTGCCCAGTGACTCATTGATTTCTCAAAATATCCTCTCATGTTCCACAGAAGAAAGAAAGTCACAATGATCAGAAGCGATGATGTCATAAAAATGTCAGAGTGTCATTGATTTTGTGATGGTTTGATTGACTGTGTGGAACCATGAGGCCAAACAGGTTTTGGTGGCAGACTGTCAAAAATATCATGGCATTATGCCATTAGCCGCAAGGCACTGGCACTCGCTGTCCAGAGTGAAGATATAATGCGCCTGGACTCACTTCTCTTTCACTCAAAGATCTACTCAACAGCCAAGGACTCTTCTCTGAACAACATGTAAAACAAAAAGCAAGGTAGAACTTTAAAAAAAGACAAAAGTTTGCAGTTGTATGACTTTTTTTTAGTTGAGTTGAATTTGTTTGCTTTTATTTTAAGTAAATCCCTTAACAAATTAAAAATATCAGGTTGTCATTAATTAAAATCTGCCATCATTGTAACAATTACCTATTTATTTGTAGATTAAGATGAACAATTTATATAATTAAGATTAATATATTTATTTAAAGTAATTTTTCTGTGTTTCACATGTTTGAACAGTAAAACAAAGACCTATCTGAAAATGCCAATCCTGATGTTGTTAAACGATATACAAAGTACAGATATTAAAATAGACAAGCTGATTTTGAAATTATTGTGTTTTGTTTGGAAAGTTTCAAAACTACAATACAACAAGCTGCATTTGAGATAGGCCTACTTGTGTTTTTTGTTAAGTGGAAAAAAAACCCTGGCAATATGCTTTTTTATTTTATTTTTTTATTTAATCTAAAAATAAGTTTTACATTTGTTCTTTATTTCTAATCTCTGGCAATAACATAAACTGAGATTTCATCCTATGCAAACATAACAGACACTTCTTGGTGCAAAAGCTACTTCAGAGATAAACACACATAGAGGGGGATAAAAGAGTGGAGGAGGGCCTGGAGACTGAATGAAATGAGAAAACGATGGCATCCATGTCTGAAGAAGATAATCCACGTTGTGGGCGACAAGGGAGCAAAAAACCCACCAGGCCGGTGACTGATAAGACTCAGAGACATCGTAGAGCACTTCCAGGTCTTCAGATAGAAAAAGGCAAAAACATAATGCTCCTGGCACACCAGGTGAAACTTCTCCAAATTTGAGGATGACTTGAGTGTGAACATTTGCAGAAAAGAGCACATTTTACTCTGTGATATTAAGACCCCTGGGGTATAGTCTTTGTTTTTGCAGTTTCAGTGATTAATATCCTGTCAGTCAGAGACATGATCTGCATACTATATGATCGGTCAGTAAATAAAAAATCAAAGCAGTGAAAACGAGGTGATCAGCTCCAAGGGGTTGCGTTCATAACGTGGACGGTTCAGGCCACTCCAAATAGCATCTAATCATGGACCCCATAAATATTCAGATGAACCTGATTTATTCATACATCTATATTCTTAATCAAAACCTTGAGTGAGCTCGATGTAAATCAGTGTGACCTTTTGTGAACATCAAGTTGTGCTTTATCTCCTACTGCTTTCCCTAAATATGATTATCATAATGCATTCCTCATATTTTTATAGTCGACCTGGCACGCATTCACCTGTCAGAGATGGCACAAAAGAGCCCTGCCACAGTCAAGCTTCTCTAGCCTACAGCTATCACACAAGAGTCTCTGTCAATAACGCCTCTGCCTGTGTCATTAAAAGCAATGGACATCATTCAAACCAGGTCACGCCATTTTGTTCTAGAACACTCAAACCGCTTTGTTTCTTCGAATGTTTAATGAGAATTTTTTTTTTCTCTCTCTCTTATTCACGGAAGCGTACAATCCAGCTAATGAGCTTGATTTTACTCACATGGACGCTTATACATAAACATTCACATCTCAAATGCACTTCTGAAGATGTCACAAATGTAGCATTGTTATGAGCTTGCAAGTTAATTGAAAGTGAGTGTGTATGTTTTATTTCATGTCCTGTGTTTTAACGGTAACTTGCTGACCTCGAGGTAACAGAGGTTGACCAATCTTGACATGAAAGCACCAAACTTCAGGAACTAATGGAAGATTTCATTTCTTTGGAAAGTGAAAATGGAGCCTTTTTGAGTTTCATTACTTGGCTAAATTGGTTTAATGATGAGTTTTAAAGGCTATTAAGAAAGTATTTAATGTGTGTGCTAATCTCTTCAGCCTTCACAAATGTTTTTCTGTTTGCTCTTAGTTCAGAGAAACATCCTTGGTCAATAATAGCAAATTACTATTGGCATGTTTACAATGATTCTGAATGTTGACGCGCTAGTCGCTAAGTGGCAAAGACAGCGTGCCTTTATTCCAAACAACAGCGGTCATAATGGCTTATTGTCTGTTTTAAAGGGTGATGTTTATTGTGCTTTATCTCAGTTTTCTGTGAGAGTTTGTTCTTGGATAGCTTCTGCTAACTCCTGCTGAACCCTAATTTTGTATTTGACTGCGATTAGTATTGCATCTTTTGTTTAGGTTGTTTTAAGTTATTTGGATTCAATTGTTTCCTCATTAGCTCACTGTCAAAGCCATATGGTTTAAATCCTACAGGGTCTGGTTCCAAAGAGACACCTTTGGTTTTATGAGGAAAGACAGCTTTAAGTTGCTGGGGCTATATCCCTATTTAATAAGCCTGCAAGCTATCTTAAGGGTAAATTCTCTCTGCTGTTTGTCGTGTCAGTTAAAATTAAACTGAGTTTGAAACAGAGAGCAAGAAAAAGAACTGAAGCTGTCAGTCATTGCGGGAAATGAGGACTATGTGGCCTACTGTGTCTTGAACATTCATTTCCCTCAATCCTAACTCTCTTTTTGAGAGATTGTATCTCTCTCTCTCTCTCTCTCTCTCTCTCTCTCTCTCTCTCTCTCTCTCTCTCTCTCTCTCTCTCTCTCTCTCTCTCTCTCTCTCTCTCTCTCTCTCTCTCTCTCTCTCTCTCTCTCTCTCTCTCTCTCTCTCTCTCTCTCTCTCTCTCTCTCACTTTGACGGGTGATTCCTGCTATAGCGCTAGCTCAGGCATGAAGGATGAGACTGAATATTCATGTCGATTTTGTGGGCTGTGGTCTGGCAGCTGCAAGCTATGGTGATTTATCTTGGAGTCTCTGTGTGTATACAGACATGCTGTAAGGAGAAACCTTCTCAATCATTCATCCATCCATCAAGCTCCTACTAGACATGAAGCAGCTCTTTTGCAGATCTTAGATCAGGTGGGCAGCGTTCTCCATACAAGTCTTTGGCAAGACTTACGCTTTCAAAGCAGCTTTCCCAAAACAGCTTCACGCTTATATTTGAGGAAAGATTGCTGCTCTGATAGAGATCTAGTACACCATCTCTATTCTTAATTATATGTCATCTTGCTATCAAATTAGTCACAAATTATAGCTCAAAGCAGAAAGAAAGAAAGAAAGAAAGATAGAAAGGGATATAGGTGTTGGGTTTTGTAAGGTGGGGTTCTCTTTTCACCTCATTACTCTGAAATGGCTGTATTTGTCTCTGCTCAGTCTGCTGTTTAAAAAAAAAAAAAAAAAACTCCTTTGGCAAATGAATGCTAATGCACCCAACCCTCCGTCCTTTCTCTTCCATGTCTGCTGAATGGGGAACATTGGGTTTGTTCTATCACTCTTTTCTCAAGGGCTATAATGTGGAAGGGCTCTGAAGGGTAACGGAGAGATGCACTTTGCATCCTGGAATCAGATGTTATCTATTCTTCTCGCAGACTTGCATTATTTTCTCTAATAACCTAAGTGTGAGCCAGAAGGCATATCTTAAGATAAAGATGTTGCACACATCTAATCCTGTTCCTTAAACAAACCAGACAAGAAATGTAGCAAGTCTGAAACCCCATTTTACAAATGGTTTGTAGCTGAATGATGTTAAAGGAGTAGATCATCTACCAAAAATTCACAGTGTCGTTCCAAACCTGTAGACTTTCTTTCTTCTGCAGGATGCAAAAGGATAATGTTGCTCTTGCAGTTATAATGCATAGGGACTAAAGCTTTCAAGCTTCTAAAATGACTAAGAGGCAGCATTAAAGCATTCTGAAAGCAGTCTACATGACCTGTGCACAATATTCCAAGTCTTCTGAAGCCACATGACAGCTTTGTAAAATACTTTCTGTAGAGCAGATTTTTTTTTTTACTGATTTTCTTTAAATCTACATCCTACCTAGCTCTGATTTTACACATTTAAGCAAGGCCATGAAAGAAGTATCTCCAAATTGTTTTTTTTTTTTTTTTTTTTTTTTGAACTTGATATTTCATGTAAATCAAAGTCAGTCTGAAAGATTATTTATTAGTTAAGTCAGTCTAATCTGTTTCTTGACAGGAGGGGAAGCTTTAAGTCATTAATGACTTAGATTTAAGACTGCTCCTTACACAAAGCTATCATGACATGACTTCATAAGAATATAATTGCCTGGAACACTTTTATAATACTTTTATGGTGCTTTTGGATCCTTTTGAAAGCATGACAGTTCTCCATTCATTTTAACTGCATGAAAACAAAAAAGCAGCCAGCACAGTCTTCAAAATTAAAAGAAAAAAAAGAAGAAACAAAAAGAAAGCAAGATATTAAGGTTAGGAACAACATAAGGATGAGTGCATGACACAGTATAATACAATTGACCTTTTTCGGTAGAATTCTAAAGGAACATTGTGGGTTATTTCAAACAAATTTCTTTGTACTGCATCTGTGGCATACTGCCAATTACCACAGGGAAACACATTATGCTGCATACAATACTAATGGCAGTCTATACGGCCTGTGAATATTGAAGCCTATAATTTGCAGCACTGCAAATACTATTTGCAAACGATATGCAAACGTCA
Organism: Pseudorasbora parva; assembly: GCF_024679245.1. Taxonomy (NCBI): domain Eukaryota; kingdom Metazoa; phylum Chordata; class Actinopteri; order Cypriniformes; family Gobionidae; genus Pseudorasbora; species Pseudorasbora parva. The sequence goes on from NC_090173.1 coordinate 37,836,543, forward strand.
AACGTTTTCAAACGTCAAAAATATCAATTGAACACACTCAAACCTTGATAATTACTGACACTTGTGACAACTAGCCCAATATATTAATTATAGTTATGGGTTATATATTTTGAATGAGTAAATCCTCTTAGATTGGTATCTGTGTGAGGAATACCAGGAGGGCACATTAAGGACACAGTGTAAATATTGTATGTGAAATGTAAACCACTGTTTATGTGGAGCTGCATGCATTCTGCAAATTCCGCCCACAGGAATTGCATCAATATCTTATAGCCAGAAGTTCATCCACCTAGAGAGTATTCCCATCTCAGGAGGATGATTCAGACAGCTTTAAAGCTCAATAAATGCCTATTTTTGATACTAAATTATTCATGTACGTTTAAAAAGTATACAAGCTTCACATTCATGGTTTAAACTCTCTGGCCAATTTTCTTGCAAAGCTTTCATGCATTTCATAGTATTTATACACATGCAAAATGACATATTATTGTCTATGGTTATCAACAGCATGATACGAATGAATGAATTAAAAAAAGTAATCTCTCTCTCTCTCTCTCTCTCTCTCTCTCTCTCTCTCTCTCTCTCTCTCACTCACTCTCCCCCTTTCCAGGTGTTTACACGTTACGGGAAGTGTTACATGTTTAACGCTGCTGAGGAGGGGAAGACTTTAAGGACTACAATGAAAGGAGGCACAGGCAACGGCCTGGAAATCATGTTGGACATCCAGCAAGATGAATACCTGCCTGTGTGGGGAGAAACAGGTACACACACACGTTTGTTTTTGTGAAATGCCATAGGCATAACCATATTTTCTATCCCCTACACTGCCTCCTACCCCTAAACCTACCCATCACAGGAAACATGATTTACTTTCTCAAAAAACCTCATTCTGTATGATAAGCCTTTTGAAAGTGGGGACATGGGTAATGTCCTCATATTTCAACCACTCCTTGTAATACCTTTGTCATACCCATGTCATTATACACATTTGTGTCCTGATATTTCAGAAAAACAAGCACACAAACACATACACACACCCGCAGACAGCCCTGATCACACAATGTACACTTGAGCTTTCCCAGAGCTCGCCCTTGTTAAACATCTCTTCTCATTTGCAGGAGAAACTCTTAAGATTGCCTTACAGGTGTCTGATTAAGGCAAGATTTTGTCAGCACTTTCAGTGTGTTTCCATCCCTAGGGACACAGTGAATATTTGACACACACCTTGAACAACAGCTGTGATGTTGTAATGGTGCAGACAAATCCAGTGGGATTCATTATCAAATAGAAGTGCTTGCATCCTGTTGAACTGATCTGATGCGGCTACTCTTCTCTGAACAGTAGTACACAAAAACTTCACTTTTTTGATTAGCTTTGTGACACCCAAGCAAAGCACAGCTTCCCTTGTAGTGTGTAGGAAATTTCAAAGGAGATGAAAGCATTTAGGATTAAGAGAGCGGCACTGAGAATTCCCAGCAAAAGATTCATTAGCATTTGAAAGGTTACAAGTTTAGCTGAGGCTGAATTCAAATTTATTCTGAGAATTATCGACATACTTTTTCCAACAATGAACAAAAGGAATCAGAGCGTAATGACTATACATTTCATCAGCTGTTTTGAAAGAGTGCCCTTTAAGCAATGGCACAATTTGTACCACGGCTTTATCACTGCTTCGGGGCTTATAGATAAATCCTTTAAATGTACTTTTCATTCTCATAGCTGTGAAGGATATGGACAATATATCTTTTAAAATTCAGATCAGATCAGGGCAGAGTCCCTTGGTATGAGTGAATATTGAGTTTCTGTGCTCCTCCTCTTTTCTCCTTGGTGTCCAGTGTGCTCAGTGCACTTCACTGCTCTTATTCATGTGTGTCATTATGTTTCCATCTAAATTTGTGGATTTAAATTATGCTCAAAATGGGAATATCGCATGAAACATTTGCAAATACAAATTTCCATCCAGTGAGCTGAAGGGAACAAAATCGTCACTTCTTGACAAATTGCTGCTCAATTAGAAAAATGGAAGCTGCTGCAGTAGGAGAAGCCACTTATAATAATTTTCTTATATGATAAATTACTTGCACCTCAAAGCACACAGACAAAACACAGTAAACGCATCACGGATGCCTGCTGTTTAGGAACACAGTTGTGTAAGACAGTTCTGCCAGGTAACTATACGGAACCTTCGACAACAGACTTTGTTCAGGCATTTCAGATGTTTTGCAGCAAAATTGGTCCGCTGTTTGTCCAGTTAAGTCACATGACTTTTCTGATTTGCATTGAGGAATTTATTCGGTAAATGTGTTTTCTTAGTTTGTGCTCATGCTTTGTTATTTAATAAATAATTTATCTTAATCAGTTGAGCAATTTTTTTATCTTGCCGTTTCCATCCAGCAGCTATCGCAATGTTAGCCTGACGTGGTCATACTCAATTCTAGTCAAAATATGAGTCTGAAACTGCTCCATTGGGCTGTGATTATGAGGTGTGTTTCAACCGAACTAGGAAAGACATCAATTGGAAAGACCTACAACCAATCAGAGCAACCAAGGGACGCATAATGTTACTTGTCAAATGTCAACAGAGCTCAACTGCACTGTGATGCCAATTCCACGTTTTTTCCGCGGGTTCTTTTCTATGTCTGCGGGTTGAAGCGACTATTATGTGATATATAGACTCTGGAGTGCGAATTTTAGCAGGGCAACCTTGCCAAAATAACACATTTTACCCCCCAAATGCCATTTTTTTCACCGGAGAACCCCCCTAGTAGTTGCCGCGTTTTGTTGTAAAAACTTGGCAACCCTGTCTGCACACGCGCTGAAATCAGGCTGGAATACACAATCTTTGCCAGTGTTGTAAAATAATTTAATGATACACAGAGTTCTTACCCAATATGATCATCATTTCTGAGAGATATTGTGATGGTGAATGCAGATACAAACAAGCTCTCCGTTTAGGATTCAAACAAATCTAATCCAAGCCCCTTTGATGACGTGGTTGATTACGTTACTGTTTATCATCTGTCCGTCATCGTCTAAAGCCCGCTCTGATGATTTCATTGGTCCGAACAGTTTCTGTTCGGGGATAATCACTCCTCTATGGAGCAAGGCCAGACCGAATTGCCCGACCTAAACATTTTGTGGGCGGGGCTAAGTTCGGCTGGCATCCAGGCTATCGCAATGTAATTGTGCGACTGATATCCCAAAATGTGCAAAAAAATAGGTGGATGGAAATTCAGATTTGAATCGTTCAGTGAATAATGATTTAGTCAATTCCTCATGCAAAGCTATCATATGGTTTGAGAAGAAAGAAAAAATTATACATTGGATTTACTTAATTTTTTATATCAAAAGGTTCCACATAATTGGGTTTTGTTGAATTTAATTCAAATAGTTTATTTCAGTAAACTTAAAGTATTTTACACAAGGTTAATTCAGTGCCATTTAGTTAAATCATTTTGTCCATAACTATTAAGTTTAATTATTCTAAAATTAATATAAACAACCCAAAACAAGTAATCCAGTTCAATTGATTATTTGTATTTAGTGTAATGCTATTTTTACAACATTTACCAAATCTTTTACAAGATGTTATTGACTAACCAGAAGATGGTTTTGGCACATTCATTGCATGCCCAGTGTAGTGTTTTTTTTATTATTAAAACAGCTTTAATTGTTAATTGTCCTCAACCCTCTACACTTCACCACAATGGTAATCGCCAAAAACACTAACATAACACAAACTTTTGAATACCAACATAACAAAACATTAAAGGTCCCGTTCTTCGCGGTTCCATCTTTTAAACTTTAGTTAGTGTGTAATGTTGCTGTTAGAGCATAAATAATACCTGTAAAATTATAAAGCTCAAAGTCATAGATATTTAATTTAATAGAAGTTCCCTTTCAAAGCCTACAGCGAACGGGCGGTTTGGACTACACCCCTGCACTTCCTTCAGAAATGACATCACTAGAACCGTTTGTTACTAGAACACACAAAATAGGGGGTGTGGTTTTGTTGCTCTCCCACATGGAGAAGAGTGCGCATTCAGCGCTTACATCTCCCCGTTATGGTAAGAGGCGGGACCTTTCTGGGCAACGTGCGCTAAGCTGCTTTCGAATCACAACACGGGAAGCGCTGGCCCAATCAGAACTCGTTATGTATTTCTGAAGGAGGGACTTCATAGAACAAGGAAATCATCAGGCCTTTTTTAGGACAGAGAAAACAGCGCTGTTCAGATAAGTAAATTGTGTGAAAAATACAGTCCCTGACAAAAGTCTTGTCGCTTGTGTACAAATTGACCTAAAGTGCCGCTGAAATATATTTCTAATCAAGATTTTTTTTTTACAAGAAATGGCTCATTTTAATCCCACCAGCTTTTGTGATAATGTTTCAGTGAAAAACTAAACTTTCAAAAAGTATTCTAATATTCACAGCTTGGTAAAGCCCATTGAGTCAATTTTTGCAAAGACATAAGTGTTGTCACCTTGTCATATGAGCTTCACCTGTTTCTAATAATGGATCAGTTAGGTCTCAAGTGTGTATAAAAAGAACCCCAGTACACTAGACCTTCATATCAACTGCAACTAGACCTCTGCAAACATGCCTAAGATTCACCCTGAGACTAAAGTTTTGATTATCAAGAGGCTGAAGACCAGATCCACTGCTGATGTGGCAGACACCTTCAATGTGTCTCAGCGTCAAGTACAGAGGATAAAAAAAAAGATTTGAAGAGACTGGAGACGTTTTTGACAAGCCCAGGTCAGGCAGACCCCGCAAGACAACTGCTCGAGAGGACCGTTTGTTGGCTCGAAAATCCAAGGCCAGCCCCATTTTCCACTGCAGCAGAGCTCCACGAGACCTGGTCACCTGAAGTCCCTGTGTCAACCAGAACAGTTTGTCGGATTCTGTCTCGAAATGGCCTCCATGGTCGAATCAGTGCCCAGAAGCCAGCACTAAACAAAAGACAATTGAAAAACCGTGTGGCATTTGCCAAGGCCCACAGCCTGCTAAAAGGGTGGACGCTGGAAAAGTGGCAGAAGGTGGATTTTTCAGATGAATCTTCTGTTGAATTACACCACAGTCGCCGCAAATATTGCAGGAGACCTACTGGTGCCCGAATGGATCCGAGATTCACCCAGAAAACAGTGAAGTTTAGTGGCAGAAAAATCATGGTTTGGGGTTACATCCAGTATGGGGTTGTGCGAGAGATCTGCAGGGTGGAAGGCAACATCAATAGTCTAAAATACCAAGAAATCTTAGCTACCTCTTATATTTCCAACCATAAAAGAGGCCAAATTCTGCAGCAGGACGGTGCTCCATCGCATACTTCCATCTCCACATCAAAGTTCCTCAAGGCGAAGAAGATCAAGATGCTCCAGGATTGGCCAGCCCAGTCACCAGACATGAACATCATTGAGCATATGTTGGGTAGGATGAAAGAGGATGCATGGAAGACAAAACCAAAGAATATTGATGAACTCTGGGAGGCATGCAAGACTGCTTTCTTAGCTATTCCTGATGACTTCATCAATAAATTGTATGAATCCTTGCCAAACCGCATGGATGCAGTCCTTCAAGCTCATGGAAGTCATACAAGATATTAAATTTGGATCTCACAGCACCACAACTTAATTTGCTGACATATTTTTGTATTTGCAGTAAATTTGTTCAATTTCTGTATAGGCGACAAAACTTTTGTCTTGCTAAAATTTGACCTTTCTGTCTTGATTAAATGATAAATATTTTTTCTATGAAAATTATTTATTTCCGTGCATTAAACATCATTTGGGAGGGTTTTAGCTTTTCATATGAGCTATTTCTAACACCAATTAATTAATTAAAAGTCAGGTTAATATCAGGTATTTCTAGAAAATAGATAAGCGACAAGACTTTTGTCAGGGACTGTACTGTGTTTTTACAAATGCATCAAGTAGCAGCACTTTATTTAAACATTTACTCGTGGAATTCAGCCCCTTTGAAAAGCATGATAAGAAGTGAAAGTCTTGCTTGTTTGGGTTACTTGATTGAAACATGTTATTTCAAAATGAAAACATCAAGTTATGTCAAAGAGTAACAGTTTTAAGTTGGTTTGACATAAATCAATTACGTACATTTGAACCAGAAACCTGACATAATTGTCTTAAATCAAGATGAATTGCTTAAATAAAGTGAAAGCATCATAAAATAATTTTTGGAGTGAATTTTTCTCATTTGGACTACTTTTATAATTCTTTTATGCTTTTTGGAGCTTGACAGCTACTATCCTTTCATATCACATCCATCTTCTGTTGTGTTCCATAATGAGTAAATGCATTTTCATTTTTAGATGAACGTATCCTTTGATATTGTTCCGGCAAAGCAGGAACAATATCAATTTCATTTGTTATAAGCCATTAATGTTATTCTTCATTCATTTGCTTTAGGACATTTTGATGAATGTAATTTTCTGTAATCAAAATGTTCTTTTTACAGAACACAACCGAACAGTATAGGTTTACTGACAAAAAGTTAGTTTATTTAATTAAATATTTAGTTCTAGTTTCAAATGAGACCCACGTGGGGGAAAAAAAGTATCTACCAAAATTGAAAATACATTTAATTCATACTTAGTATACTACAAATTAACATATTTATTGACATATTGCTTGAGACCTACTGATATAAATATTTTAATTAAACTTTAAACTTTACTTTATTTTGCATCTTTATTGCTCATTCGTTAAAACATTAAGCCTAAAATGTGTTTAATATCACTATTATTATTAATAATAGTATGATCTCCGTGTAATAGTTTTTTTAATGCAAGATATTTAAAGTGTACCTAAAATTAAGTATACTTGCAATAGTTCCACTTTAGCACAATAAAAAAAACTTAAATATCTTTAGTTGGATCTTGGCACTATTTCTGGATTACTTACTAGTCTAGCAATTTAGCAGACATTAAGTACACTGGGTATTTACACTCACCTAAAGGATTATTAGGAACACCTGTTCAATTTTATATTAATGCAATTATCAGATCAACCAATCACATGGCAGTTGTTTTAAATGCATTCAGGGCTGTGGTCCTGGTCAAGACAAGCTCCTGAGCTCCAAACTGAATGTCAGAATGGGAAAGAAAGATTTAAGCAATTTTAAAGCGTGGCATGATTGTTGGTGCCAGGGGGACAGGTCTGAGTGTTTCACAGTCTGTTCAATTACTGGGATTTTAAGGCGCAATCATGTCTAGGGTTTACAAAGAATGGTGTGAAAAGGGAAAAACATCCAGTATGCGGCAGTCCTGTGGGAGAAAATGCCTTGTTGATGCTAGAGGTCAGAGGAGAATGGACCGACTGATTCAAGCTGATAGAAGGGCAACCTTGACTGAAATAACCACTCGTTACAACCAAGGTATTCAGCAAAGCATTTGTGAAGCCAAAACACGCACAACCTTGAGGCAGATGGGCTACAACAGCAGAAGACCCCACCGGGTACCACTCATCTCCACTACAAATAGGAAAAAGAGGCTACAATTCTCACCAAAATTGGACAGTTGAAGACTGGAAAAATGTGGCCTGGTCTGAAGAGTCTCGATTTCTGTTGAGACATTCAGATGGTAGAGTCAGAATTTGGCGTAAACAGAATGAGAACATGGATCCATCATGCCTTGTTACCTCTGTGCAGACTGGGGGTGGTGGTGTAATGGTGTGGGGGATGTTTTCTTGGCACACTTTAGGCCCCTTAGTGCCAATTGGGCATTATTTAAATGCCGCGGCCTACCTGAGCATTGTTTCTGACCATGTCCATCCCTTTATGACCACCATGTACCCATCCTCTGATGGCTACTTCCAGCAAAATAATGCACCATGTCACAAAGCTTGAATCATTTCAAATTGGTTTCATGAACATGACAATGAGTTCACTGTACTAAAATGGCCCCACAGTCACCAGATCTCAACCCAATAGAGCATCGTTGGGATGTGGTGGAACGGGAGCTTCGTGCCCTGGATGTGCATCCCACAAATCTCCATCAACTGCAAGATGCTATCCTATCAATATGGGCCAACATTTCTAAAGAATGCTTTCAGCACCTTGTTGAATCAATGCCACGTGGAATTAAAGCAGTTCTGAAGGTGAAAGGGGGTCAAACACAATATTAGTATGGTGCTCCTAATAATCCTGTGAGTGTATTTTAAGTACATAAATGTATTTGTAGTATAAATGGCATAAAATAAATGTATTTGAAATGCATTCTAGTATATTTAGATTTATTCACTAGGGGAACCACAGCATAAGATGATATTTGAGGAATTCAATACAGCGGTTGAGATTCCTCATGTTCCCGTCAGAAGGGAGGAGATCGATTGAATTCTTTACTTTCTGCGTTTTCATCATCAGAAAGTCATCTGTCTTCTTCCATTCTACCTCTAACACTCCAAAGTTTTTGGAGGGCCATGGGGAAAGAGATGGAGAAATTGGAAATGGAAGAGGTGAAGAGGAAATGTGCGCTTGCATATGTAATATTATAAATGTGCTACGTTTCTATGAAAAATGTTGGCACGATGCACACGGAAGATGACACGTCTGGAGCAGAGAAGGAGCCAGTGATAAACTTGCCATAATCTTTTTCAAATTTAAGACATGGAGAGAGATCCCTGAGCCTCACTGAATAAATGTGCAGCCAATCCGTCATTCTGTCTGCCTGTTTCCAATTCTGATGAATGCAGAGTGATGAAGAACTTATTCACTTTGAAAGAAGAAATAGGGAGATAAACAATATATTATGTAGAGCAAGATTCGGTGTGCTTGAACGGGATATTTATGTGTTTATTGTTTTGTTTGTTTTTTTGGATGCAGTGGTGAAGCTCAGTAGTACCATAAATCTATTCAAAAGATTGCTACTTTGCTTTTTTTTCTTCAGTACATTTTGCTTTCCTTTTCCTCATTTCACTTCTCCTCCATCTTCCTGTTTGTGTCATTCTTCTAAATTAGTGCCTTCATATTGAATAAAAGTACTTAAATTATCTTTCCTTTTTATCTTGGATTCTGAAGTACTTTCTGAAGTGTCTTTCCTGGAAGATGAACATATTGTCCTCATCTCTTATACTATAGGTAAAGGATAGTCCATGACTATGTGTGCATTAAAAGGTTTTAATGCACAAAAGGTTTTAATGCACAAAAGCTCCAAAATGTGGAGGCAAAGAATTACCTGGCATGAAGCATTTAATGCATGCTTAGCTGTAGATTATCTCGTTAATATGCCTTCCATTTTCACTTGCCATGCTTGGACAAGTTAAAACTATCATTAATTTTTTTATTTGACTAGATGGATTATTTTTTTGTTCTTTTGATCTTGATTTCTAAAGTAAAATAGGAGAGCTATATAAGATAACATTTCCTTCAATAATTGAGAGAATGAGAAAGACTTTGCATGTGTGCATTACCATGCATATATAAACGGTTTAAAGGTGTCATGAACTGGCTTTTTTATTTTATACTGTTGTCTGAGCTCAACTAATGACGTTTTTGTGTTTTTTTACATTCAAAAACATCATAACTAATAAGGAATAGGCTATTTTCTACACTGGGTTTAAGGCTCTCTCCAAAACGTTGGGTTTTGATGGGCATGACGGACTGGAGACTTGGATTGGATAAGATTTGCATATTTAATGAGGTTACACTCCCCTGTCATATCTTGCCCCTGTCAGCTCAGTTCACATGAGGGAGGTTTTTTTAAAAAAAAGTGGCAACCGGAATGATTCTCTCGACCACAGGGCTCGTGAAAGTCTTTATCAAACAAACACAATTATTTATTTATCCACCCGCGATTGATTAGACAATTATTTTTGTATTACATGGCCCTCCCGATCGGTCGACATACGCGCACCCTTCAAATGTCAAGTCAAAAGAGAATGAACAGTGCAGATTGAGAAAGGAATATTATTTCACTATTTGAGATTAATCCGCCTACTGACTGGCTTACATTTTGGTAGCCTGTCTGAAAAACACATAGCCCCAGGAAGTTGGGCTATGTGAGCTCTGGCCCATACATATGTGAGTCCAGCATGCTAAAGGTATGTTCTGTTAGACATGTACACGTAATCAAAACGATCTATAACAATGCAATGCAATACTTTTACATATATAAAAAACACGTTTTACACACATAAGTGTGTTGCACCCAGTGATGGGCAGTAACGCGTTAGAAGTAACTGTAATCCAATTACTTTTTTCAAGTACCGAGTAAAGTAAGGGATTAAAATTGCAAAAAACAGTAATTAGATAACTGTTACTTTTTCCATCTTCGGAACACATATTTTATATTTAGTCCGAGGGCATATGCAAGTGTATGCACACTTTACTGTCCATGTCCAGAAAGGGAATAAAAACATCATCAAAGTAGTCCATATGAGACATCAGTTGGTTCATTAGAATCTCTTGAAGCATCAAAAATACATTTTGGTCAAAAAAATTACAAAAACTACGACTTTATTTAGCATTGTCTTCTCTTCCGGGTTTGTTTTCAATCCTCAAATAAAGATTCAAACGGTCATGAATCAGCAGATTGATTCATGATTCGGATTGCGTGTCAAACTGCAAAACTGCTGAAATCACCTGACATTGGCGATCCGAATCACATATCAATATGCTCCACCCCATGAGCAGCAGTTCATTTGCATTTAAAGGGACACACAAAAACAGCAAATGTTTTGCTCACCTTCAAAAAGTGACAATTTTTACATGCTATAAAAATGATCTGTGGGGTATTTTGAGCTAAAACTTCACATACACACTGTCACACACTGTCAACTATGGCATACATCTTATCATCAGAGACTTATTTTTAGGCAAATTTCTTTGTACTACAGTATGTAATATATAGTTGGTCTTACAAACAGAGTTAAGGAGGAGACCACTAAATCTTTTTTCACAGTCTCTTTCTGTCCTTCATGCCTGCACTCTCAACTCGGTTCTTGATCAAAGCTGGATATTTATGCATTCTGCTCAGCATGTGTTGTTTTTCCACTTTGTAGCTGTGGAAACGCCGGCAGGTTTTGGCGGGTGATCATCAAGTCTGGAATCAACAGCCGCAATCTGTAAATCTGTAAAGATATTACATTTCACATGGCAAATATTTGATTGATTCATTTCATTTTCAAAACTTTAATTAAACCAGCTTGCTTAATTATTGCGTTGAGCAGCCCAAACTGAAGTCAATAGTCATTTTTAACCAACAGTTGTTTGGTCATATGCAAATATATTTATCGCTGTAATATAGCAGCCGGGAACAAACTGATAATACATCATGTATCTTGTTAGAAGAGGCAAAGGAAAAATCTGAAGAGACTACACAAATAAAGAAATAAAATAAAGCAGGTGTGCTATAGATTGCTCTATGTGAGGACAAATATGAGTCTCTCAAAATAGGTGTTGTTGCCTCTCTCTCTCTCTCTCTCTCTCTCTCTCTCTCTCTCTCTCTCTCTCTCTCTCTCTCTCTCTCTTCTCTCTCTCTCTCTCTCTCTCTCTCTCTCTCTCTCTCTCTCTCGCTCTCTCTCTCTCTCTCTCTCTCCCCCCACCTCATTCTCCATCACCCTCTCCTCCATCACCCCCTTACAATGACCAGTTTTTCATCGGTATTATCTAAAGTGGAAGAAAAAAGATGCAAAGAGATAGACTGCAGAAAAGATAACATGGCTTTAAGTTCTTCTCATCTGTCTACTAAAGGCAAATGTCTGAAGACCTTTAGTTTATCTTACTGGTTCATCTTAACACACACACACACACACACACACACAAAGAAAAGTGCAACTGTCTATCAAGATATGTATATCACTAATGGGACACATTTGGTTGTATTTTATTTTGTGACTTCACTGCAATAAAGAGAGGAATATGGAACAGAGCGCTTCTGTCACACCTGAACTACGGCCCAATAATTGGCGACCTGATTTACAAACCACAGGACTTCGCACTTCTCTGTCAAGTTATATAACAAGATTTATATATTTCCCTCAGCATCCCTTTCAGTAAAAAAGTCAGTAAAAGAGGTTTACTGTAAATTCACAGCACAGCACACATTTAAGTTAAAAAACACTCTAAAGAAGGGAGTTTTTGAAATGATGCCATAAAAAAAAAAAAAATTGGTTACCCCAAAAAACTTTCAGTGTGTATTACAGAGGGTAGGTTTAGGAGAAGGGGGCAGTGGAGTATATTCAGTATATTACGTTTACAGCAAACTTTTATTTTTCTTAATATGACGAATATTTTAATGCTCAAAAGACCCTTTTTTCACTATCAAGAACCTTTTGTAAAAGGGCAAAATTAAACATTATTTAACTGTACAGTCATCAACGAATCCTGGAAAAAAATATATCATCCACAAAGATATTAAGCAGCAACTGTTTTCAATGTTGATTATAATAAGAAATGTGTATTGACCATCAATTTATCTTATTAAAATAATTTCTAAAGGATCATGTGACACTGAAGACTGGAGTAATGATACATTAAAGGTGCACTATATAGTATTTTTGCAGTAAAATATCCAAAAACCACTAGGCCAGTGTTATATATTTTGTTCAGTTTTGTACTTACAATATCCCAAATGTTTCCAACTATTTGTAAATTGTGAGAAAATTGTTATTTTAATTAAGGACCGGAACGTTTCAGCAGAGCATTTGAGGGAGTCACCTGTCAATCGTGTCATATCTGCGCTACCCTCGGTTTTATTCTGCAGAAGCGCTTTTCTCTTAGCAGTGTGAACATGTCACAGCAGCGCCGAGCGAACGCACAGAGGAACGTCAAAACATCATTTTAAACACACTTAAATGTATCTAATATGATAAACAGAGCTGCTTTACCTTATAATCATTTACCTTATAATCATGCACTTCTGCTTTTCGGGAGGGGGGGGGGGGGGGGGGGGTCATATGTTTTTGTGACATATGAGGACACAAATGTGTATAATGACATAGGTATTACAAGGAGAGGGTGTAATATGAGGATATTGGCCATGTCCCCACTTTTCAAGTGGACTCATGGGGACTCTAATTGAATGTCCCCATGTGGAAACTCGCTTATAAATCATACAGTTTTGTGTGATGGTAGGTCCCTACAAAGATAGCTAACCAGATGTGTGTGTTTGTATGAGACTCAGTGTAAAAGGAAACACACATACAACACATACACATCTAAACAGGACTGCAATTACAATTTTAATTGCCATCCGTACGTTTTTGAGTTTCACGTCTAGACATGCCATTTTTTACCACGTCTACAACAGCAGCCAGTTTCAGAGCCTCCAGTTCCTGTCCTTTTTCCTGTTTGTGTTTCTCTCTTTATTCTGTTTCTCTATACTCAAAGGCTTTAATTTGGAGTGACAGATTGTTATCTGGAGCAAACAATAAATTAGTATCACAATACTTCCAACATACAAATAAGAAATTATTCACCAACTCAACAGCAAACATTCACATCTCATCATTAACCTGCAGAGACACACAACACATTTTTTCTTACATTCCCCCACACACACCTACCTCATTACTGAGATACTGATGACAAATGTAGCGATAAATTGTGAAAAACTGAAGCCTTCTTCACAACCAAATACAGTCTATAATGAAGGTTTTCTTCCATCTGATGTCATTGATTATTCGGAATGAGAAATTAATGATTCTGGTTCTAAATCAGATTCTACTTAAAGGTTTTGGTTTCTTAAAAATATTGTTGGTTTTTGTTGGTTTAACTTAAAAAAGTAAGTAACCTGGTTGCCTTAAAATTGTGAGTTTATTGAAATTAAAAATTTGAGTTGATATAATGAAGGACATTTGTTTAATAAATAGAAACTCAAAATATTATTGTATCTAAACCACATAAAGAATGTGATAAATCATGAAAATAGCACTATTTGGCATGTTTCACTGAGTTATCAGAAATAAAACACACACACACAATTACCCAATATGCTTACAAAATATTTTAATAATATTTTAATAAAGGTTGTCGAATCTCAAAAAATGTTCATTGTATTAACTCAAAAATGTTATTTCAATGAACTCAAAATTTTAAGGCAACCAGGTAACTTTTTTTTCTAAATATTTTTTTACAGTGATAAGTACTTTGGAGGAAACACGAGTTATCTTCACAAACACAATGTGCATTTCAAAAGAAGTTCATCAAATAAAAGTATTTCATAATTTATTGTAATTCATGTTATTCCACACCCTTATGGTGTCGTCGTTTACCAATTTTCAACAGGGCTGCGTTCAGTGCCGAAAAAATGCTGAAAAACGTTTTTTTTTTAAATGGAAACGGTCCTGAGTTGAACGCCCTGTTCTGATGACGCAGGAGTTGCAACTATGACAGCTGAGAAGGCCATACTTTTTGTTCTTTTTCAAGAATGTTTGGAGCCTGATGAAATCGATATAAATGCGTGTTTAATTCTACAAAATACGCTCGATCTTACAGTCACTGCCCCACTTATCAAGTGAAGGGATTTGTGGAAACTGTGGTTCCTAATTATTGTTATCCAACATTTGCCTCACATTTCAGGATGAAAAAACAAACATTTCAGGTGAAGGATAATCCACTTCTTACCTCTGAGATTGTATTATGATCTACATGACCTTATTTTTATTGTTATTGGGCGTATCATTATTTACTGATCACTGTCTATATAAGCGTTTATGAAAGTGTCACTCCACAATACAATAGCAAAATATATAAATATGTATAGTATTGTTATATTACATTTACCAGTGTCTAGCACACCTTCCTATGGTAAGGATATGGGCCAGAAGACAATGCAACAAACGAGAGAAAACATCTCAAACCCGTTGCGCACCAGTTTGAGCATTGAACGTGCCCCAGGTGAAATCCAGTCATTTTGTTAGAAATTCACACAATCAAGTATTTCTCATGAGGGCAAAAGATTTCCACACGCAGATTTCCTCAACGGATTCAAGTTGGTCACTTGCATTCGCCATGTTGCGAAAATAATAAATAATAAATAAAAAAACGTTTTCATGAAACACAAGATGCATTTTGAAGAATCTTTATACAGCTCGTTTCATTACAATGACACTTTATTGTATGACATATCACAGCTGCCAAATTGAACAAAAATATCACCATAAAACTCTCCCAAAGCATAAATGCTGAAGAAATGACTTCAAATCGATTTAGACTACAATGTATTTGTCTTGAATTCAGTACAGTGTCATTCAACCAATGAGGACACACAATAGTGGTTTTAGTATTTCATAGCACTCTTCCTTTCTGTGCTGGAAGGGTCTTTCTTTCATCACATTTAGGGACACAAGAGCACAACTGAGCTAAAAATAATTTCTTATGTCATCGCACAGTAGATGCAGTAGCAGCGTCCTTTTTCCTGCACTGCTTCAGACTATTTAAGTATAGCTTTCCTTCCACAAATGGAACATCATGAATCATTTATATAAAATGAACCAGTTTTCGATTCCCATTTCCTATTTTGCCAATTTTTAATTGTTGTACATGACCAAAAATGACTGGTCATGTCCCCGTCTGGACTGTTGTACATGACCAAAAATGACTGGTCATGTCCCCGTCTGGACTGAGGGGGACATTTTTTTGCAAGCTGGATTCAAACACATCACCCACGTAAGCACTGCAGCTCAAAGTGTGAGCAACAAAGTCACGGCTTTCATTTTTTTCTTTATTAGCAGAATACTTTACAATGAACT
The DNA here is from genome assembly GCF_024679245.1 of Pseudorasbora parva. Classification (NCBI taxonomy): domain Eukaryota; kingdom Metazoa; phylum Chordata; class Actinopteri; order Cypriniformes; family Gobionidae; genus Pseudorasbora; species Pseudorasbora parva. The sequence continues at coordinate 37,852,245 of NC_090173.1, forward strand.
TGTGTTCTCTTGTCTGTGAAACGTTTTGAGCTTTTAACTGTCTTCTGGAAACTAATACCCATCATATTTGGCAAGCTACAATTTGGTATGTTTGATATGGGAGGCATAAACGTACACTGCTGAAAGTATTGACTGGTCCCAGTGTGTGTGTGGCTGCTTGCAGCAGCTGTCATGGTGTGTTTCCATCAGTGCTTTAGCCTCTGGAGTGTGAGTGGAAGGTGGGGGGTCTTTGTGGCTGTGCTCTCCTGTTATAGATGGCTGTTAAGATGCCTGTGAGCCTGCGGGGGTCCTGATGACTGAATGAGGCTTCTCTCATCACCAGGCCTTTGAGAACGGATGATGCGGGTGGGGGGAAAATGAACACATCTTGTGCAACCAATATTACAGGCTAGCGAGGCACGGCTAATCAAACAAAATGACAGTGAACGTGTTAAATGTGTGTGTCCTGTGAGTCATGGCAATGCATTTTAAAGAAAGAAAAGAGGAAGGCTTCGAAATGGGGCTGTTATGCATAAAAAACACTTATCATGCATAGTCTATAGGCCTTAATAACTAGTGTGTTTTGTTTCAAATATTTTTGACAATGGACCTCTTGTTTTTACTCAAAGTTCTTCCTGCATGTACTCTTTTAGACGAGGCTAATCTTTAGAGAGTAATGAATGCCTGTAGAAGTGACATTGTCTGCAAATCCCTGATATGGATATTTGTGTGTGTGTGTGTGTGTGTGTGTGTGTGTGTGTGTGTGTGTGTGTGTGTGTGTGTGTGTGTGTGTGTGTGTGTGTGTGTGTGTGTGTGTGTGTGTGTGTGTGTGTGTGTGTGTGTGTGTGTGTGTGTGTGTGTGTGTGTGTGTGTGTGTGTGTGTGTGTGTTATGCAAATTACTAACAGTAAGCATGCAGTGCTTCATTTAGAATGATCTGTATTCATCTGCATAACAAAAAGGGTACAAATAAATTTGAATGTGCCAAACATTGTTAATACGGTGGAAATAAAACAACTGAATCAGCTTGGTCTAGGTGACTTTTTAAAAGATTAAAGATGTCTTCATTCAACACTACTTTTGATTATCTCTATTGTACTCTGTTGAAACACAACTGATCTTTTAATTTCCCTCTCTTTCCCTAATTTCCCTTCTCTTTCTCTTTCCCTCTCTTTTAGAAGAGACAGCATTCGAGGCAGGAGTGAGGGTGCAGATCCACAGTCAGGCGGAGCCACCCTTTGTACATGAGCTGGGCTTTGGAGTTGCCCCAGGCTTTCAGACTTTCGTGGCTACCCAAGAGCAGAGAGTAAGTGAGCTTTGACCTTACATCTTACTTGCTGATTTCACCTCTCATTGCCACCACTAGGTATTTGTCATCCTCATAAATATTTTGGTCTCTCAGGCCTCACTTATACCTGGCATTAGCATTAAAGGGTTATATGATCACAAGAGATCAGTGATAACCATATTTAAACAACATTCTTTCACATTTGCATCTTATTGGTAGTGTAAATGCTAATGCATTCTGATGCATCTCACACAACAGCCAAGGACCACTGACTCACTAAACCAAAACAAGTTTGCGCAGGTTAATAAAAGGGAGCATGTGTTCTAGAGCGGTAGTCAGTTCCACCTTTATTGAGTCCAAGTCAAGTCCAAGTCCAGGACTACTCGAGACCTAGTCCAGACCGTGTCCAAAGAGGTTCGAGTACAAAGAGGTAACAGTGGATCAAATTTTTCATTTTTATTTTTACTTTAGGTGTAGCAATTTCATTAAAGTCACATAAAACTGAAAGGCAACTTCATATTTCAGTATTTTTATTACAGTGTAACATTCATGACCTTTTAATTATCCTAAAGATTCAATAGTACAAAGAAACCAAAATTACAAGGAGCATTTCAGTAGTCCTCCTAAACAAGTCTTTGTCTGTGTGTGCATGCGTGTGATCACAAGTTTTTGTTTTTTGTTTTTTTGTTTTTTTTGGGGGGGGGTCTTTCTTTTTTGCAATGATGATGACTTGTTATAAATAAATAAATAAATAAATACATGTTTTTTAATTCACTAAAGGACTACATTGTAATACATTACAATTGCATTAAAATATTTGAAGATTTTAATCTATATATATATATCTATAGTATATTCTTAGATATAGTATAGTATAGTCTTCTTACTCAGAAGGTTAATTTCACGTACTTACATTTACATAGGTAACTTTAGCTGTTGTAAACTCGCTTCTTCACTTCACCACGATTGATGTGTGTTTGTGTGTGTGTGCCCGTGCTCATCAGCTACAGAGAGTCTGCAGCCCCACAGCCTGTTTAATGTTTCAGTGCCCATCTCTATAATCATGTCGCAATACAATGAAAATACGATTTATCTTTCAGCCCTAATTTCTAACCTCATGAAAAGACTCCGCTGCGCGCCGACATTGTGTCTGTGGTCAAAATGACTATTAGTGCAGAGCACACACGCAGAACCAAGCATAAGACGCAGCCAGGTGACCAATGCAAATGCCCGTTCTACATGGATTGTGAATTAAACCAATAACGTTATCTGTTTTCTGAACAAGCCCGTAAAAAAAACATATATTGCAGGACTACAATATTTGGTCCAGTGATCAAGTCCGAGTGAAAATCCAATGAGTTCAAGACAAGTCTGAGACATTAGAAAGCTACAGCACTAATGTGTTTTGTTTCATGTGCAATGTTTCTATTTAGTCAACTCCCTCAGGGTGCTCGATCTTAAGGGAACATTATATTTTTTGTGTGTCTGACTGTCTGTTTGTGTATGTGCGTGAGGTGAAACTCGGTGCATAGGCCTACTAATAGTTTTGGGAAGTCCTTTGAGTTATATATTGGCTACTCACTATGACATCTACATTACTTCTTTTTTAGTTATTCTATTGTTTTTGTTTTTGTTTTTTTGTTCTCTAATTTGCTTTACTTTGTCTTTGTTGTGCTGATTTTGTGTAGATTTAATATCTCTGTGACCTTGCTGGCAGTTTGACTACCATTTGTTTGCAACCACTTTCATTGAGTAAACTAGTAAGCACAGTGCCTAGCATGCCTAGCAATTATGGTTTTGTGATAAAAATCAAATATGATTTCCATCAACCAACAATCAATAATTGTTGGTTCAAAGGTAGTAGTTTACTGCTAATTCAAAGGTTTTACACATTAAGAAATATTATGTTGTTTTCAGTCATCTGAATGGTGTTTATTCACTTGCAATGAAGAATGTTTTAATGTTTTCTATAATACATGTTTTAATTGCGTATGATGCAGGTCAACCCCTTCAGTGTAAACTTCAGAGAGAATCCTCATGTTCATTGGCAGTCTCCTCTGTAAATACTCTACAGTGTATGGTTTGGTGATGCAGAGATAGTTTTCAAAGAAGATTGACAAAAATGATTGCTAAATACAGAGTATCCTAATGACCCCCAAGTTGCTTCTGTTTTTGTTGGACAGGTAAGGAAATTCAAAAAGTGTAAACCACTTTCTAATGTCAGTGAAATTTTTATAAACCTCAAGAGATGATCATGCCGATCCACATTAGAAGATGGTAGTGCTGCTTTTAACACCATTGTGGTTTTGAAAGCTACTTAAAATACACAAAGAACTGTGGAGGAAAAAAACATATTGTATGCATGATATTTATCCACTATATAAAGATAAACCCAGTGGACACATGAAAATGTATTGGCCCAGCTGGTTGAGTAATGGATTTTTTTTTTTAAACAACGAACAGAGTAAGATTCATGACCACTAGCATATTTCAGGTTACTACAAGTTTATTTGGCATTTCTTTGCTGCTGATTGTGCTTACGGACTAGGTGACCAGAAGTCAGTTTTTTGGTGTTTTGACCCCGACTGGAGCTGTCCTTAGAAATGTCCCCATTTTACAGCTTGTTCAAAACAAACCACAAAAAACCCATACCAACATACAGCAGCTTGCTGGTTATAACAGCAATCATGTAATTATAAAATGTTAAAATATTTGTTAAATAGTTTTATTTATCATATCATATTTAGGTTGTTTAATTTTTGTAATATGTTTTTGTAAATTCATAATTTTGTCATAATATTGTTTCGAACAGCTTGCTATTTGTTTACTATTAACTGTTTTGTTTTTAGTTTTTTGCATGTACAGTGAATTGTATTAAAACCAAATGTCTATTTCAGAAATCTGGTCAGCTTATTATGGAATATTACTGGTTTGTGTTTAATTATGCTAATTGTTATGTTTAGGTGGCTGTTAAACTGAAATACAGGCTAATGACAGTGTGTTAATAACCTCATTCCTCTATAGTTTTGGTGTGTAATTAGGTTTATGAACATTATGAGTGTTTGGCCAGCATTTGGAGTGTGCATTTTATTCAGCTATTAGAGCTCTTAGTGGCACAATAGTATATTGAGATCACTGGCACAAATCCACTTTTAACAACTTTGTTGTTTTTTCTTTGTTGAGTCGATTGCATCTGTCTGGTCATGGCAGACAGGCTACCCTGTAATATGTTTAAAGGTGTGATGGATGGATGGATGGATGGATGGATGGACGGGTGGTAATTTGTACAGTAATATAATTACACTATTGAATATGTAATTAGTAAATAATTCATTACTTTTTTAGAGTAACTCACCCAACACTGCATGGTCCAGAAAATGTTTTGCTTTATTTAGTCCTGAAATGCTTGTTAAAAGTTTATTGTGTACGTTTTATGTAAGATTTCCAACATATTTTCATCACAAGAAACCAATTTGCGCTAACCCTTTCTTTATCTACACCTTTATCTGGACTTGTGTACTCTTTTAGAGTTACAAAATAACATGAATTTGGTTTACTGAAGTAATAATCTCCAAAAGCTCCTGTAATTTCCCCCTAGAACAAAAAAATATCTGTACCATCTGCAAATAAAACTAATTGTATTATCTTAATATATTCCTTTCTATTAAGTTTTCATTCCAATCTCTAGATGACAATGAATCTGGAATTTCTTCTGCCTATTTTGGTCCAACTCTCACAAAAGATTGTTGAATCTATTAACCACATCATCCATATTGTCCTTTATAGGATGTTGGGGATGATGCATATGCAGCTGTTGTTGTTTCTGTCAGAGATTTTGCAGCCTTCGCCTTGCCTGCTGTTATCTAAGAGTATGAGGGTGGTGTTCACTTATCTGCTGTAGTGTCCAGGTTAGGGAGGGTATCAACATCTCTCCTCTGGGCTGCTTTTATCTGTCAGGGTCTCCTGCTCTCTTACCTTCTGTTATCTGCTATCTGCTCTCTCTCTCTCTCGCTCTCTCTCTCGCTCTCTCACTCTTTCTCTTGATCTCGGGCTGTTTTGTTTCCATAACGTCTTCTTTCAAACTAGTGAAAATAACACATAGAGAGGACATATTAAAGGCAATTTTCTTAAAAACGAGGAGCCAGAAATCAGTAGCACTTAAATACATCAACTTTCTAGTTTTATTCCTATCTATATTCTGAGCATTTTGTTCATAGTTCATTTGCCTGATTTATGACACTTTTTTTTCCAGCTGTTGAAAGTTTCTGATTTATGATGTGATTTAAAAAAAAGGATATCCAGAATTTTTAACTTTCAATTTTAGATTTTAATTTTAGATTTCTGTTCTGGAAATGTGTGCAATGTACATAGTTAGATAATGCCTCATTGCATAACATTTCAGAAAACGTGTAATACAGAACAATTGCCTTAATGCGCTGTGCCATTAATCAACTGGGTAAATATAGTAATATCTATGGTGACCAGGAGGGGACATGTTCCATTCACTTAGTTTTGTCATGGCCATGAAATGTTCATTTGTAAGAATGTCACGTTAACTTGTTAGCCTGACGTGGTCACACTCAATTCTAGTCAGAATATGAGTCTGAATCTGCTCCATTGGGCTGTGATTATGGGACGTGTTTCAACCAAACCAGGAAAGACATCAATTGGATAGACCTACAACCAATCAGAGCAACGAAGCGACGCATTACTCTAGTTGTCAAATGTCAACAGAGCTCAACTGCACTGTGTTGCCAAGTCCACGTTTTTTTTCTGCAGGTTGTTTTCCATGTCCGCGGGTTGAAGCGACTATTATGGGATATATAGACCCACACTGTAAAAAATATGTAGAAAAAAAGTTACCTGGTTGCCTTAAAATTTTGAGTTCATTGAAATTAAAATTTTGAGTTCATACAATGAACATTTTTTGAGATTCGACAACCTTTATTAAAATATTATTAAAATATTTTGTAAGCATATTGGGTAATTGTGTGTGTTTTATTTCTGATGATGCAGTGAAACATGCCAAGTGGTGTTATTTTCATGATTTATCACATTTTTTATGTGGTTCAAATACAAAAATATTTTGAGTTTCTATTTATTAAACAAATGTCCTTCGTTGTATCAACTCTATTTTTTTATTTCAATAAACTCAAAATTTTAAGGCAACCAGGTTACTTACTTTTTTTAAGTTAAATAATTTTTACAGTGCATGAATGCGAATTTTAGCAGGCAACCTTGCCAAAATAACACATTTTACCCCCCAAACGCCATTTTTTCCCAGAGAACCCCCTAATTCCCCCCACCCCCACCCCGCGAGAAGCTATTGTTTAGAGCTAGTAGTTGGCGGGTTTTGTTGTAAAACTTGGCAACTCTGTCTGCACGCACGCTGGAATAAACGATCTTTGCCAGTGTTGTAAAAAAAGAAAAGAATTTAAGGACACACAGTAACTTCAACATGGTCATCATTTCAGAGAGAAATAGTGAAGGTGAATGCATATACAAACAAACTCTCCATTTAGGATTTGAACAAATATAATCCAAGCCCCTAGACGTGCATGATTACGTTACTGTTGATCATCTTTCCATCATCGTCTAAAGCCCGCCCTGATGATTTCATTGGTCTGAACAGTTTCTATTTGGGTATAATCACTCCTCTGTGGATCAAGTCCAGACCAAACTGCCATCCTCAAATGTTTTGGGGGTGGCTGAGTTCGGCTGGCATCTTGGCTTTTAACTTGTGGGAACGAGGTAGCGACATCCTTATGTCATGGCTACACAATGTAAAGTCTTGGCCTTGAGATCATATGAGGGAACGACATACTTTTCTCGTGGCCACGACTTCGTATGTTGAGGGAAGACATCTATTTCTCATGAGTTAAATGGTAGTTGAACCAGGGCCGGCCTGCGGCATAGGCAGAATAGGCAAATTCTAGGGGCGCCACTCGTCCATTGGGGTGCAAAACGAGTGATTTTTCCGGTTTTATTACTGCAACTTTTTTAATAACTCTTTTATTAACTACTTTTTTATTATTTATCAAAATATTACCACAAAAAAACCCTTAACTTAGTCCCCCGACTCTTCTCAGACCGCCACTTTAATCTCCCCCTGCCCAAGCGAGTGCTTTAGTGTGTCCGACGCATGATCAGTTTAACGTTGGGAATTTGTTGTAGCGTTGCCTCTCGCGCATCTAATGTTGACAGGATTGCTTTCGATTTTAGTGTGCTTGTTCGCTGCGCCAGACAGTAAAAGTTCCCTGATTATTTATGATGGATGGCCGAATGCACCGTGTCAAAAAGACAGAAGCCCTCTGATGCAGGGAAGGGATAAAGATAAACAGTTTATCTAATTGCATTATCTAAATATGAATGTTCGCTAATTAATTCATTATTTTTACCTTAAACGTTATGTAAGCAGCTGATCTGGGTAATCAGTGTGAATTTGTAAAAAATCATGTACATTTTACACATCACTTTTTTAATAGCCTAATGTTTTTACTCAGTTGTGGAATGAATTTTAAGGGGATATATGGCATTTTTTAAATGAAATTAGTAATGATATTTATATACAGGTTTATCTAAAATTGCTAAAAAATAAAATGCACATTAAATATCAATTTCTCTGTTTTCTTCATCGTGAAAACATGAACGTGCATAGTTTAGTGGAGAATTGCTGCCATCTACTGGAAAACAAACACTTTAGCAAGTTTGTGCACTAATGTTAGATGCAATTAAATGTATTGTTCTCTGTTTTGAAACAAGAGGGAGTGACTTTATTGCATAAAAGCTTTTACAATTTGGTCCAATTTCGTTTTGAGATCTCTTACCCTGAACAAAATCTGCCCAGGAGCAGCCATGAAGCGTAAGTTCCTATTGTGATGAGCACCACCTTCCATGGTGCCTAAAACCCAGGGTTGCTGCAAACTAAATTAAAACATACCTGGCTAGCCACGTAAACAGCTTTCATGGCATAGACCCCAGGAACAGTGACAATGACACCAAACCGAACGTAACTGTTATTTTGCAAAGCTGAATTTTCAGCAGCTATTACTTCACTTTCACACTGTAAAAAAATTATTTAGAAAAAAAGTTACCTGGTTGCCTTAAAATTTTGAGTTCATTGAAATTAAAAATTTGAGTTAATACAATGAATATTTTTTGAGATTCAACAACAAAATTCGACATTTTATTAAAAATATTATTCAAAAATGTTGTAAGCATATTGGGTAATTTGTGTGTGTTTTATTTTTGATGACGCAGTGAAACATGCCAAATAGTGCTATTTTCATGATTTATCAATTTTTTTTATGTGGTTCAGATACAATCATATTTTGAATTTCTATTTCAATATAAGTTCAATAAACTCAAAATTTTAAGGCAACCAGGTTACTTACTTTTTTAAGTTAAACCAAAAAATTTTTTTTTACAGTGCATGATCCTTCAAAAATCATTCTAATGTGATTATTTGCTGCTCAAAAAAGATTGTTATTATTCTCAATTTTTATTGTTAAAGCTGCAGTCCGTAGTTTTTCCTATTTGTCACCATCTCTTTTTTAAATCTACAGTTGTAGTTATGGGTTAGGGTTATCAACTTTATTTGAGTTGTGCCTCAGCACGGCACAGCGTGATTTAATCCAATGTTTTGAGGAAAATGTGCAGCTGTCAGTCACCGCGCCAGTGTGAGATTTGTGGAAACTGTCATTCAGAATCACAGATTACTGTTTGAAAGTATGACCGACATGAGAATGCCATCTCAAGTAAGTAAACATCCACTTTTGTTCTGACCAACTAAGGGGGAAAAGGAATTGCAATAAATCCCGATGATTAAATCTAAGGATGGCTTATCACATCAAAACCATTCAAATTATACTTTGTTTTCAAATTGTTATTGTTAACAACAGCATTTGCGATGTGACTACATTTAATGTGTGTTAGGGCTACCTAGTTCAGTTTCCATTTCTGTGCAGCCTAATTTCTAATCATCTTATTCCAGCAAATTATTGTGGAGTAGAGGTGAATTGCTCCCTCTCATACACTGTGAAAAAAACAATTATGTCTTCATTTGAAAAATTTCAAGTGACTGATCACATCTAAATTTTTCAGTTGGCTGAATTGATTTTCTGTGAATTAAATTGCATCAATTCACAAAATTTCAATTCGGCCAACTGAACAATGTATCAATTCACAGGATTTCAATTCAGATAAGTGAAAAATTTAGATGTGATCAGTCACTAGAAAATTTTCAATTGGAGACATTTTTTTAAATATATACAGTGTAGCTGCCACGAAATAATGGATATGTTCCATAATGCTCATGGCAAAACGAGAAAGGCACAACAAAGAAAACAGTATGAATTAAGAAAACAAGTGTGTTACTGTTACAATTGAACCATTGAAATGTCGTAGGCCTACCTGTCTTCTAGGTCTAGCAGAAAAACAAGCCGTCTCTGCATCCGTTTTGAACCCCTTCAAAAGCCCTTTTTATTCTTGTTTACGTATCAGCCCAGTTGCAGTCTCTCTTTTTTTTTGTAGCTACTCCGAAAGTCTGAAGTCTTTTGCATTTTACAATGAATGAATCTCCTGGTGATTGTTGTTTGAACCTTTCTGGATCTGCCATCAAAGTGCTGTGAGAAAAGGCTATAAATCTCCACATCCTCACACGCGATATAGCCTACTAGCCGGGACACCTTCTTTATGTGTACAGATTGACATTTGACATTTAAGCATTTGGCAGACGCTTTTATCCAAAGCAACTTACATTGCATTGTACACATTTTACATTATTGTCAGTTCTTGCATCCCCATCGAACCCATGACCTTGGCATTGTTAGCGCCATGCACTACTGGTTGAGCTACAGGGAAGCATATAGCCAGATGTGACGGAATGACGCAAAGATATGCACGAATTTCCCACGGAAATCCACCAGTACCACTGGAGTTAAAAACATTATTACAAGCTTGCCTTAGTAAATCGAGCTAAGGTAAGCAGATTGTTTTGATCACTGCTGGTTATGAACTTACATTTATTATGGATAATTTTTAACTCAAAAAAGTTAAGGACTACAGCTTTAAAGTGTTCTTTGACAAATAGAATGTTCAGAAGAACCACATTTTTACATCATTAATTAATGATTTTTTTAATGTGTAATTTATTATATCCTTGATAATTATAATTATAAATTTTTTATATAAAAAAATACTGACCTTAGAGTTTTTAACAGTAGTGTTTTCATTGCCTGTCGTCCAGATTCACCCTCTTCTGTATGAGCATTAATATAGTATGAGTATTCTTGTGGAACCACAGCTTGTAATAAAAGATGGGCGAAACACCTTCACTCTCTCTTCACTCAGTTGTAGAAAATCGAACCCGCCAATGTCCAAATGTAGCGTTGACATCTCGTAGCCTGAGTCAGTAGTGAGCATAAAGTGGAGCTGAGGTATCAAGGCCCCGTCCACACTCCCGCTGAATTGGTTAGTACAGTTTAATGCAGAACAACTCATTATGTCAATGTAAAATAAATATTTATGGAAATGTAGAAATTAAAGTTGAAGCTCCAATCTCCTCCCGAAGATCCCGAAAAAAGTCCATTGGTGGACTCCTTTACTCAGAGAAGCTGTTAATCTTAGCTGTCAATCATGACGTAACACCCCATTTTTTATAGATAGATATATAGATATACTAAAACCAAACTACCTAAATTGACAGAAACCATCTTTGAAAAAAATTACTGTGTAATTTGATTGTTTAGTTTGTCTTACATTCTATTCAATTACATGGAGGTTTTATGAGTTATAGTGGGTCCAGCCACCTGGGGGCAATCGAAACATTTTAGCTTCACTTTTTAGCACTTTTTTTTAATTACGCATCAAGGTGTTTGGTAATAGCTGTGACGAGACTGGACATGGTTTTAAATGTGCATACAAGATCAGTGGAAATATATAACCCTGCTGAGCCTGACAAGATCAAGACTTTTTCTCTGAAACCATTTGTTATAAACTTGTTTTTGACAACTAGACTAAGTCCCAGTGCTCTTTATTGTCTACTATAAGTCTACCTGGTGAGTCAAGGAGAACCCCTGACAATACATTCATTCATTGTTCTTTTCTCAGGCCTGGTTGTCCCTCAGGATATGGCTAGATGCTACACATATTGCTCTGCACATTCAGCTTCTTACCACGAGTAAAATGCAGATTTTAAATTGGAGAACATTGATTGTTTCTTGATGTACAATGTTTCTTGTGCAGTCTCTAATTGATTGATATTTTGGGAATTGTATCTCAATCACTCACAGGATGCACTGAGAGCACAACCTGTCCTCACAATCTCGAAATATGTTTCTTTTTCTCTCTCTGTCTAGCCCTTCAGATGCACTGTAAAAATGGACCATACACTTAAATTATCCTTTTGATTGAAGCATTACTTGCCTGAACATTGCGTTTCTTGCCTTTTCATTACCAAACGGTCATTCTTGTCAAGAGCGTACAGATAGGCAGCATTATGGAAATGTACTTTAACAAATCTTATATGGGATTCATATTTAAACCAAAATACGTTCACATACAGAACCTTTTGCTGTAGATTTTGAGAAAATGTTCTGGATTTGTTTTTAAATATCCTCTGACCAGGAGGGTGAATCTCCAACTAATGATCATTAACCCTGATGTCCTAGCCAGAGGCCGTAATGACTCGCTGACGCAGTGTTGCAAGAAACCCATTAGAGACACATAGAGAAGGAGAAAGAGAACAAACAAGGTGAATATCACCAATTTCTGAAGACATGCAGTATGAATGCAGCTAGTGGGGTGTGTTGCAATGGCTTTTCATTTGATTGAAGAGTCTTGAGTTCACTGATTGAGTCAGAATGACATTTTCCTCTCTGAAATGCCTTTTCATTCCTCTCTTGTTGCTTCGTCTAAACTGGGAGCTCTGTAAATTTAGCACTGGTTAATTAACTTTACTTTAGGTTTATAGGACCTGCGGAAAAAAAACTTTAAATGGTCCAGCAGCGGGATATTTTTCCGTTCACTCCTGTCTTCTCAACTCTCGCTCCTATATTTGAAAGCTCTCTAGTAATCTCTCTGGCAAAGTAACTCCCCCCGAACACTCTGCCAGTAAATACACTAAATAAGGTCTTCAAACTATTTTTGAAGAAACAAACTGTCAAAATCATGGCTTCTAAGTCACTATGATAAATATTCTACAGAAAATAAACATTGTTTTATAATTTCAGACTATGTTAATGTAAGGCATGAATCGAGTTTCACCCATATGTTTTTTGGAATGGTGTGTTATCATTTGCTCAAAATATCTGTAACACTTGAGAATGTCTCATTTGTTAACATTAGTTAATGTATGAACCAACAATGGGCAATACATTTGTTACAGTATTTATTAATCTTTGTTCGTGTTAGTTAAAGGGTACATAACACAATCTTATGTTAATCTTTAAGTACCTATGGAGTGGTACGGCATCCTTCATATCTCTGAAGAGTCTTTCATTTTACCATATTTATAAAAGACAGATAGCTGTACTGATTCTTTCTGAAAACAGACAAGCTTGTGTAGGTGTGCAGTGGAGTTAAAGAGTCACGAGTGTGCACACACACAATTACATCATGGCATTATCCCCGGATAACTTTCTATTCACTATACGTTTGTGTTGTTTATATAATATGCATTTACGCACTGACTCCCAACAAAAAAGACAAAAACAAACTGCATCCACTGTTTCCTTAATGCTGGGTTATTTTTTAACAAGGTTATCTTTCCCTCACAATCAAAAACACACCTCTTTAGTGAAATTGTTGAGTTTGTGGTCTAAAAACTAAATTAAAAATTTTGAAAAATTTTGAAAACATGCAATGCTTAATATGTTTGTAGAAACCATGATACATGTATTTTCATTATTTTTTAAAGACATGGGAGTTTAAAAACAGCATTTATTTGAAATAGAAATATTTTGTAATATATCTTTTTTTCTTTTTTTAAATACAAAAATTACCCAAAACTTGGAAAGGCAGTGTACTGTTTTTTTTAATTTTTTTTATTTAGAAACATTTTAGAAACAGAATTTGGAAGTGATGTCTCTACCCTATTGTGAGTTGATCAAAGATTTGATCTTTCCAATTATGAGATACACAGAGAGAGAGAGAGAGAGAGAGAGAGAGAGAGAGAGAGAGAGAGAGAGAGAGAGAGAGAGAGAGAGAGAGAGAGAGAGAGAGAGAGAGAGAGAGAGAGAGAGAGAGAGAGAGAGAGAGAGAGAGAGAGAGAGAGATAGAGAGAGAGAGAGAGAGAGAGAGAGAGAGAGAGAGAGAGAGAGATTTGCTGGAAGGGAAGGTCAGTATGAAGGGCAGATACCTGATTTACACACTCAACGTGTTAATTATTAATGAATAATTAATGGGAGTGGAACATCAGCATTTTCTACAACTCAATTGACTGATTGAATTAAAAGATAATAGCTTATATAACCTTGTACTGATTTGTAGTAATATTAATAATAAGACTGATTGTACAGATGTGTAATTGCAGCTTAAGTTAAAAACATGTAATTAACGCTGTTAATTTTAATCAAGACTTTATATTCATATTACAGATTTTTTATAAAAATAAAACAGAATATTTTGTCTTAAAATTGAGTGAGAACAGTGAACAATAAACAGTGTTCATTGCTTATGTTCAGTGATATGGGAATTAAACAGCAAATTATACAGTGGTTACAGAAAGTTTTCAGACCCCCTTACATTTTTCACTCTGTTATATTGCAGCCAAAGTTTTTTTTTCTCATTAATGTACATAAAGCACCACATATTGACAGAAAAAGACAGAATTGTTGATATGTTTGCAGATTTATTAAAAAAGGAAAAAAGGAAATATCACATGGTCCTGAGCATTCAGACCCTTTGCTCAGTATTTAGAAGCACCCTTTTGATCTAATACAGCCATGAGTCTTATCGAGAAATATGCAACAAGTTTTTCACACCTGGATTTGGGGATCCTCTTCCATTCCGCCTTGCAGTTCCTCTCAAGTTCTGTTGGATGGTAGACGGTGGTGAAGCCATTTTCAGGTCTCTCAAGAGATGCTCAATTGGGTTTAAGTCATGGGTCTGGTTGGGCCATTTAAGAACAGTCACAGAGTTGTTGTGAAAGCACTTATTCATTATTTTAGCTGTGCTTAGGGTCATTGTCCTGTTGGAAGGTGAACCTTCAGCCCGGTCTAAGATCTTGAGCACTCTGGAGAAGGTTTTCATCCAGTATATCCCTGTACAGGCCACTCTGCCATAAAGCCCCGACTGCTGGAGGGCTGCAGTGATGGTTGACTTTCTAAAACTTTCTCTCATCTCCCATCTGCATCTCTGGAGCTCAGCCACAGTAATCTTTTGGGTACTTCTTTACCTCTCTCACCAAGGCTCTTCTCCCCAGATAGCTCAGTTTGGCCAGACAGCCAAAACTAGGAAGAGTTCTGGTCGTCCCAAACGTCTTCCATTTAAGGATTATAAAGGCCACTGTAATCTTAGTAATTTAAAGTGCAGCAGATTTTTTTTGTAACTACGGCCCGATCTGTGGCTTGCCACAATTCTGTCTCTGAGCTCTTCAGGCAGTTCCTTTGACCTCATGATTCTCATTTGCTCTGACACGCACTGTGAGCTGTAAGGTCTTATATAGACAAGTGTGTGGCTTTCCTAATCAAGTCCAATCAGTATAATCAAACACAGCTGGACTTAAATGAAGATGTAGAACCATCTCAAGGATGATCAGAAGAAATGGACAGCACCCGAGTTAAATATATGAGTGTCTCAGCAAAGGGTCTGAATACTTAGATCACTGAATACCATGTGATATTTCAGTTTTTCTTTTTTAATAAATTTGCAAAAATGTCAACAATGCTGTGTTTTTCTGTCAATATGGGGTGCTATATGTACATTAATGAGGAAAAAAATGAACTTAAATGATTTTAACAAATGGCTGCAGTATAACAAAGAGTGAAAAATTTAAGTTGGTCTGAATACTTTCCATACCCACTGTATATTGACCTCCTTTTCACTGCTCTTATCTACCTGGATTATGTAATATTTTTGGATTTTCTTCATTTGAGGGCTTTTTCTTATCAACAATCTTAATAGTCTTCAATGATTCAAATATTTTTAAATATTAAATACCATACATATTAATAATATATACAGTACATTTAACTATTTCTATATGATTTCTAATATTTATACTCATTTCTGTTATCCTTTGATGCTATTAGACATCATCTAAACAGCTACAAGTAATACACGTATGCAGTGTGAATTCGAGCAAGACTTAATTAAGGGCGTTTTTCATACAGTTCAAAGAGTCTAAAGGATACAATATGTCTGAAGGCAAGCTGAAGAAATGCAAATGAAGTTATTATAAGGCTGTTTACTAAAGAAGCTGTCATTGAGTTTGTTTTAAAGATTTGTTGTTTGTTGCAGGAAGCTTTTGTCAGTGTCAGATCTGGTTGCTGGGTTTATTTTTGATTCCCAGAGCAGAGGTAAGACGACAGGCCTTTTAAAGTCTTCCCGTGCCAACACAGCTTTGATTTTTATCTCCACTGACAAATTTCATTTGCTTGTCAGATATCTTTTTTCCCCATCAGCAGCCGCGTAAAATCGGTTCCTCAATCTGTGTCTGATGCTCAGTAGTTTCCAGGCGCAATTGGAAAGAGATTATGTCCCTTCTTAGCCTCTCCAAGTCAGCTCATTATTCACATTTGGCTCTTTCAGTCTTAAGATTGCAATACCCGTGATGTCTCCCGTTGAGTCTAAATGAAGCTGACCTGCATGGAAGCATGGGTAATGTATGCTCAGAGAATTGTGAATGTGGGCAACCTATTGTTTTGGGGCAGATGGGATCCTCCTCCTCTCCACCTGACATTTCCTGTGTCGTGTCTCTTCCTCTTGTTGTTTACCATCTCTTTTGTCTTTCCCTCTTAAATCCTTAATCCCGCACCATATTTCTCTCTCCCTTGACATTCACGCCCTTCCCTCCCCATCCGTCTGCTGCCAGGTTCACTGAGATGAGAGCCAGTTCAGGGTGTTTGCTCATCATGAATTGCGGAGTCTTGAGTGTGTTAGAAGTTGTAGCACAGTAAACACTCCTTCCAGCCTGCAGTGGACACATGCCAACAGGATCTCTGCTTCTGCAACTGGCAAAATAAGCTGGTTGTATTTGTGTGAATTCCTTAGACAAAGACCAACCTTTTAATCATTATTATTTTATGATAAATTCATATAATTGCAATTGTTTATCACTCTTGCACAGAACAGAAGACAGCCGTGCAGTATGTTTGCCAAATTGGAACTAATTTGCCCTTTTCCGATGAGTGTGATGTGATTATTTGATGGGGGGTTCAAATCCGAATCATTTTTTTGGATTTCATACTGACAGACATGGATATAGCCTCACACACACACACCAAAAGGTTTTAGTGGTTACAGAAGCCATTGTAGAAGTATCCAGTGGATAGAACAGTTATTATTTATTCAAGTTAGTGTCCAATAATAGGGGTGACTTGCTGAGGATGTCCTATTTAAACAAAAGACTGCTTGGTCGATTTGATGTCCAACAGACCATTGTTGTCATTGTTAAATCTTCCCTTAAATCTAAGTCTTTATTTTGTATCTCTGTAGCTTATTCATTTTTTAATTATATAATGTAATTTAAAATGCTTGCTTTGTTATCTATTTTTTTCAGTTTAATCAATTGTGAGTTTTGGATTAACTTCAGTTGTTGCTTTGTAAATAAACTTTGACTTGACTTCGATTTACTCGCAGTGTAACACAATAATTGAGGCATTTCTATAGAGCAGTTTCTGTGAAAGATTGTACAGAAAGCAGAAAAGGTCAAGACATAACTGGACTGTACAGAATATCTGTTTTACTTCCTGAAACAATACTCTGATGCCACTAATCCAATTAATTTGGCACAATAGTAACTAATAGCAAATTAGTTATGAGTCAAGAACACTTGTTGTATCCGCCCAGTATCTTTATCTTCAAAATCAGATTGTTTTGTGTGTGTGTGTGTGTGTGTGTGTGTGTGTGTGTGTGTGTGTGTGTGTGTGTGTGTGTGTGTGTGTGTGTGTGTGTGTGTGTGTGTGTGTGTGTGTGTGTGTGTGTGTTTGGTTTTGTTTTTATATGATTTTTTTATTGTCTAGATAATGTGTTAATAATTATAATAAAGTTTTGTGAAAAATCAAAAAAAAAATCTCTCTCTCTCTCTCTCTCTCTCTCTCTCTCTCTCTCTCTCTCTCTCTCTCTCTCTCTCTCTCTCTCTCTCTCTTTCTTTCTCTCTCTCAGTGTGTGTGTGTGTGTGTGTGTGTGTGTGTGTGTGTGTGTGTGTGTGTGTGTGTGTGTGTGTGTGTGTGTGTGTGTGTGTGTGTGTGTGTGTGTGTGTGTGAGCCTGTTTATGTGGTTTATGAGGACACAAATTTGCATAACTACATAGGTATTACACTGGTATTACCCTATAAATGTGGTTTAAGAGGACATATCAAATGTCCTCATAATTCAAATGGCCTTAAAAACATACTAAATGATGTTTTTTTGAGAAAGTAAAAATGCAGAATGTTTCCTGTGATGGGTAGGTTTAGGGGAAGGGGCAGTGTAAGGGGATAGAAAATACGGTTTGTACGGTATGAAATCCATTACGCCTATAGAGAGTCCCTGTAAACCACATAGACCAACATGTGTGTGTGTGTGTGTGTGTGTGTGTGTGTGTGTCCGCGGAATATAACATTAAAAATTAAAAGGTTAGGAAATGTACTGTGAATGGTTTGTGGGCATGACGTTGCAGTATGAAATTAATAGGTGGTGAGAAAATGCAAAACAGATTGGCATAGACCAATGGTGTTTTAAAAAGTATTCTCCCCAAAATGTGTATGTATAAAAATATGCTGTTACCAGTGTTGTGTGTAGCTAATTACTAAGTAATTAGTTACTGTAATTTAATTACTTTAACCTTGAAATAGTAAAATAAGGGATTACTCTAATTTTCTAATTACAGTTACTTCAAGTAATTGAACTAAATACTGTGTATAGACTATAGGACAATTATATAATAGTGGAATTAACATCAAAATTTAAAGTCTAGATAAAAATGCCTGTTTTTATCGATCCTTCTTACACTTGTAATACTTTGGACAGTTAATAAGAATAATTTGAATTTGAATTAACTTAAGTTAAAAGAATAATTGATGGAATTTTATATTTTGGATTTGAACTCATTAAAAGAGCCATTTCATGTCTATCGCTTAACTCAAGGTTGATATAGGATTTGGAAAGTAATTAGTAATAAGTAATTAAATACTTTTTGAAGAGAGTAATTAGTAAAGTAATCTAATTACACTATTGAAGATGTAATTAGTAACTAGTAATTAATAAAAAAAATTAAGAGTAACTTACACAACACTGGATGTTACATATGAATGTCAATCTGTCTAATGAATTATAATCCTCTCTCCTCCTTCAGCTGACATACCTTCCTCCTCCGTGGGGCGAGTGTGTGTCCAGGGCCCTGGATTCAGGCCTCTTTCAGGTGTACAGCGTCTCGGCCTGCCGTATCGAGTGTGAAACGCGCTACATTGTAGAGAACTGCAACTGCAGGATGGTCTACATGCCTGGTACTGGAACATTTATACCTTATACCTCTTTCTTTTGTACTCATTCATTTTACTTTAAATGCATATCAGGATTTTACACAGAATATTGTCAAAGCATTAATTAAACAAATGTGGCAAAAATGTACTTGTGATGACAAATAAAACAAATATTTATAAATTATAAGAAAGAAAGACATACATAAATGATTGCCATGTCCTGTCATGATAAAGAGCAACCTCTCTAAAATACGCTGAAAAAATAATGAATTAATAAAAATCAGTATAATAAAAAATACAGAATACTAGTGAATATGGTGTTCAAGGCAGTGAGTAGAAAGCTTTTATGATGTGCAAATAAATAGTACACTCTAAAAAATGCTGGGTTGTTTTAACCCAATGTTGGGTCAAATATGGACTAACCCAGCAATTGGGTTGTTTTAACCCACCGATTGGGTTGTTTTAATCCTGCGGTTGGGTTAAATATTTGTTTAAGACAACCCAATCGCTGGGTTAAAACAACCCAACTGCTGGGTTAGTGCATATTTGACACAACATTGGGTTGTTTTTTACTCAGAATTTTTTAGAGTGTATGCATACAAATCAAAACCGATCCAACCCTTTATTTTTTGTAATCAGAAGAAAGACGTTGCATGTCTGTGACTGAATAGTTATGACAAATAGAGTTTGTACTGTCAATCACGAAACCTGCAGGGACCAATGTTCCCATCTTCTCTGTGTAAAGGGCTTTCATTCTTGATGAACAGTTAGTCAATGAGGTCAGATTTCATATGCTCATGGATAACATGTCAGGGTGAGGTTGTGTGTTGCGATAACTTAATGCCTTGTGGCATTTGTGGTTTGTATTTGGCAGTCGAGCAAAACCTGGCTGAACTTGTTTATAAGAGGTTAGAATATAGAAAAGAATTCAGTTTTCTGTGGGTCAAAGATGGTTTGGAACAAGCCCACAAACTGGCAGCGAGGGCTTATAAGCAGGAGCCGAGACATATTGTGTCATTTGAAAAGTGTGGAAGTGCTCTTCCTAAAATAGTCTTCAGAAACATTCAGTTTTAAATTAATTTCACTGATAAAATAGTAATGTTGGCCTATTGATATATAGTAATCTTTAACTGTTGCTAAATGGTCTTTTTTAAAGATGTAATCTATTGCCATGATTTCATAATATGATTTCATGAACATCTCATTGTGACTTGGTGCCCTTTATGCCCTGTTCTTAACGCCAATTTATGCTCTCCCATAATAGCTGATATTTAAAGTTAGTGCTGCAGTAGATTTCATTTTCGACTGGTCTCTTTTAATGACACTATATAGTCTCCATTTTCACATTTTTCTCTTTTTTAAAACAATCTGATAAGAAATTATTTTTTCATAAAGATCCCTATTAATTTTAACCCATAGGTTCCAACCTCAAATTCTTGCTAATTCAGTTGGCGCTCAAGACAGAGCAATTATCTCATAGAAGATTAGTCCATCATTCACACAGGCTCCCTGCTCTAATAATGTAATTATAGATTCATTAACTGATTGTGATTGTCCTGTTATGTACATTCAGAATACATCTGACATTCTGACCAGGAGCATGTACAATTCTCTCTTCCTTGCGCGCGCACACACACACACGCACTCAGAGTTGTTTATTCCCTTGTCAGGTTGAGTTTGGCTGGGTGAAGGTTGGATCTGTTTTTCTCCTACTTAGAACACAATATCAGTGATTCATTATTAATTTAAGAAGTCTGAATAAAGAACAACGTTTCCTTAGCATACAGTCTTTTCATTTTCTTCTTGCTTCTAGGTGATTCTCCCTACTGCACCCCTGAACAGTATAAGGACTGTGCGGAACCTGCTCTGGGTGAGCTTGATCTACACACACACACACACACACACACACACACACACACACATGTTGGTCTATGTGGTTTACAGGGACTCTCCATAGGCGTAATGGATTTCATACCGTACAAACCGTATTTTCTATCCCCTTACACTGCCCCTACCCCTAAACCTACCCATCACAGGAAACATTCTGCATTTTTACTTTCTCAAAAAAAAACATGAAGTATGTTTTTAAGGCCATTTGAATTATGAGGACATTTGAAATGTCCTCATAAACCACATTTATAGTGTAATACCAGTGTAATACCCATGTAGTTAAACAAATTTGTGTCCTCATAAACCACATAAACAGGCTCACACACACACACACACGTGTTGGTGCATTATAAGGAGATTCCATAGGCACAATGTTTTTTATACTGTACAAACTATATTTTATCCCCTTAAACTAGCCCTAAACTAAACACACACTTGGACGCGCACGCCTCTTGAGCCATTCATTAACCAATATACACATACAGGTGAAACTGGGTCAGAACAATAAAGAATGGCTCTCCACTACCTTTAATGGAAGAAATGTTGATTGTTTGTTTGCCAGTCCATTAATGTTATGCATATTAAAATTAATATTTATATAAAAAAACTATTAAATTCAGTAATTTTATCCATTTGACTGCACTGACGCTGTCGATGAGAACAAAACTTTTGAATCCAACTGAGCTGGATAATAAAAAAATCATACTTTTGCCTTGTGTAGATCTGCCTATAGCTGAATCGAACTTGTTTCATAATTTATGTTGCACTGTAATTGAACTGAACTTGAACTTGATTTAGCTGCTTTATAGTTTAAATGAAATTTGTTTCATAAGTAATACATTTTGCAACATTAATACTGTTATTTTCCTGTTTATTTCATTGAGACTGTATTGTATTGTATTTGTATTGTATAGAGCACTTTATAAACTCATGGTATGAATGTGTTGCAGAAGGGAGAAAATCCTGAATCCTCCTGGTACTTCAGGATTACTTTTTGTCTGTGTCAATCCTGTTATATATATAGGCTGCATCCGAAATCTCAGACTTCTAATACTTACTTTTTGACCTCTACAGTGTACTATAGTCTATTAATGTGTGTAGTTTGAATGCAAGGACAAACATTGATAATGCTGGCATTGTCATCAGAAGTGTTGCTTCGCTGCCATTTGTAGACTCATGGGATTGTAAAGTGTCCATTGGATGTGCATTCACCTGATATCGTAGGTCATCTGGGTACTTTTTTATAAAAACTGTCAGAAATACTCTTTTTGCCTACTATATAGTAGGAAAGTACATATTCGGATTCAGCTTTAGTTAAAAAGCATTTTATCTAGACATACAAGCTCCATAATTGACGTGGCACAATGCAACAAAACAAAAACAATCCTGTTGTAATCAACAAAGCTGTCCACACAGGCAGGGTTTGTTGTGTTGCTCGCTTGCATGGTTTAAATCCGGGGTGTGTTTGACATATTTTCTCATCAGTGAGACGGGCTACAGTGTGTTTTGAATCCTGATGTATTGCTAGGCTCATTTTCATTTCATTCGTGTCACAAAATACATATGCACAAGTTTCTGTTCAGCAGGCCTTCATGACTATTATAGCACTGACCCTCCAAAAAAATCAAATTTAACTCAAAAACAGCAGTCATAGCCCCTCTTTTATTCTCTGCCTATCATCTTCCTCCTCTGTAGTGGTGTTTTCTTAAGGACATCCTTAAAGAGGATGAAAGGGCACACGGTAACAAAAAGTCAAATAAATATTAGAAAAATTCTGTTTGTATGTGTACCTTTTACAGCAGTGCGTAGTAGTAGTGACTTTAGACATCAGAATGTAGTATAATCTAACAGATTCCCTAAATTAGACTATATTAACTCTGCGTGGAGAAACTTTGAATGCATGCCTCGGTTCTCTCTCAAAATAATTGCATTTTTCTTTGTAGATCTTCCTCTTGACACAGAGACTTTTTTTATTGAACTTTAAATTCCCTCGTGAACTTGCTCAAATTAAGTAATTATTTTGGAAATGTATTTAGGCTAAACAAAGACTTTTTTGTGCACCATCCCTACCGACAGAATGCAGTCTGGCCCTCATTAACTCCCTCTCTACGTACCATCTGACAGTATATGTACTGTTTCCATAATAAGCAAGTTGGCTCAATGTTCATTAATTATCTTGATCTAATGAGGAAATTCAAATTAGAGCACAGCTAGGGCTGTACATTTTCAAACTTTTCAGGTATTCAGCACACAAACTGTTTCCAAAGACTTCCTTGGGTTATTAGCATGTCCAATTTCACACATTTTTACAATTTTTTTTTAGAATTCTGTGCGAATAATGATCTGAGATAAAGGCAATTTTTTTATGAAGAGGGACCGAATTTCACACCACTGGAAACGATTTGGTGGGAAAGCGCTAACCTCAATTGACAAGTAAAGGCACAATGGCACAGCGCAAGAGGCTGCACAGCTTGTCCAAAACTTTAGCTGCTGGCTTCAAAATGCTTGACAGCTGGTTCTTATCTTTGGCAAAGTGGAGAGGAAATTATCAACAACTCCAACTTTCTGTTCACAGCACCCAGAGGAGGGAAGAAATATGCACTTTCGGTTTCCCCAGTCCAGAACAATATGCAGATGAACACATTTAGACATGAATGAGAGGCTATTAGAACAGAAATACAGGATCCCTTCAAATGTTTGAGATAATGGAGATGGCAATGATATAAATTATATAAAACACTCCGGAACAGAAAAATATTACAAGCAGGACATGTTCAGAATTGAATAATCATGTAATGCTTACTGCACATCGTGTGTATACTATTAAAAAAATTGTGGTTACTATATTTCGATAGTCCCCTTTAGACCGTCTATAAGTACTGACTGTAAATAATTTTGCAACTACATGTCAACCATCTCATTAATTTGCAACTGCGTGTCAACTACCTAACCTTGCTAAAGGTATTTATATTCAGTAGAATGTCTGTTAGTCAAATAAACAAGTGTTGGCAGATTAAATCCTGATCCTATATTTTACCCTATTCTCCATCAATCCTTCTGTCTTCTCTGTTCTGTGTCAAACCCAATTCCAAAAAAGTTGGGCCACTGTACAAATTGTGAATAAAAACAGAATGCAATGATGTGGACCTTTCAAATTTCCACTCTTCTTTTTATAACAGAATGCAAACGTCTGGGGACTGAGGAGACAAGTTTAGGAATATACACTCTAAAAAATGCTGGGTTAAAAACAACCCAAGTTGGGTTGAAAATGCACTAACCCAACAATTGGGTTGATTTTACCCAACGGTTGAGTTGTTTTAACCCAGCCGTTGGGTTAAATGTTGCTTAAGACAACCCAATTGCTGGGTTAAAACAACTCAGCAATTGGTTTAAAACAACCCAATTGTTGGGTTAGTGCATTTTCAACCCAACTTGGGTTGTTTTTACCCCAGCATTTTGTAGAGTGTAAATGTTGTCCCATTCTTGTCTAATACTTCTAGTTTCTGTCTAGTTTAGGTCTTCTTTGTCGCATCTTCCTCTTTATGATGCGCCTAATGTTTTCTAAGATCGGGACTGCAGGCTGGCCTCTTCAGCACCCGGATCCTTCTTCTACTCAGCCATGATGTTGTAATTAATGCAGTATGTGGTCTGACATTGTCATGTTGGAAGATGCAACCCCATACCATCAGAGATGCAGGCTTCTGAACTGAGCACTGATAACATCTTGGGTTGACCTTGTCCCCTTTAGTCTGGATGACATGGCACTCCAGTTTTCCAAAAAGAACTTAAAATTGTGATTCGTCTGCCTACAGAACAGTTTTTTACTTTTCCACAGTCCATTTTAAAGCTGCAATAAGTAACTTTTGTAAAAAAATATATATTTTTTAACATATTTGTTAAACCTGTCATTATTTCCTGACTGTAGAATATGAGACTGATAATCTGTGGGGGAAAAAACAAGCTCCTCTGGCTCCTCCCAGTGGTCCTATTGCCATTTGCAGAAATACACCGCTCCCGGTAAGAAACAACCAATCAGAACCAGGAGGAGTGTCTTAGCAATTTCAATCAAGCTCGTGTGCGCACTGATCACAACCCCTTCTCGTGCACAGTGCGAAGTCCTTGAGTGGCACCTGCTCATAAAATAAAGACGGGTAAACGGAAAAAGACAGATGATGATGATAAAAAAAGACAAAAAGAAAGAATTTGATAGAGCCCGAAATAAAACAAGGGTAAATATCTGAGCGGCTTTTCCGAGGTGGAGGGAGCTAACATTACATGTCCTGAAAGGATTAAAAACATGCAGAGTTAGCCCCATTTTTGTTTGACAAGTAAGTGTCCCTGCTTGATTTGTTTCATTTTTAAGAAGTACACAACTGTGTCAAAACTTTAACTGCATCGCATACAGATAAAATGTAAAATAAATAAAATATACAAAGCACCTATTGAAACCTACTAATTCACTGGTTTGTCATGTTGCTGAAATAATGTATTAGTAAACCTTATCATTACATATCAATAGAATAATTACGTACTATACTATATTAACTACATTACTATAATTACTGAATACTGTAACATTAGTTAGCGTTATATTATCTTACCAGCTATTTATTACTTATAGAAATAGTGCAACGTCATATAGTTACATTACATGTATTGCAAAATACCAAGTTTGTAGACAAAGTATGGGCAGGCCATAGTTCATGTAAATCATATTGTTGATGTTATGTCTGTACCAGTGAATGTGCCATAACTGTTTATCCGGCGTCATCGGTGACCCTCATCGGTGGGCCTGCTGGTTTACTAGCCTGGGCGTTCAGGGCAGGCTCGGTTGTCATGGGGTTTGACCTAATAAGTTGCAAATTGGTCCTTCATCTATTCTTCATATGTACATTTAACTTTAATGGCTTCTTATTGCTACCTGTCCCAACTTTTTTGGAATGTGTAGCTCTCATGAAATCCAAACTGAGCAATTGGCATGACATTTCAAAATGTCCCACTTTCAACATTTGATATGTCATCTATATTCTATTGTGAATAAAATATAAAGTTTATGAGATTTGTACATTTTTATTCACAATTTGTACTGTGTCTCAACATTTTTGGAATTGGGTTTGTACTACTATACTATACTATACTATACTATACTATACTATACTATACTATACTATACTATACTATACTATACTATACTATACTATACTATAGAAGGCTAAAAGTAAAATAAAACATTAAAATAAAAACTGTGGTTTAAATTACTAGCCGCACCGGAAGTGGAAGGTCAGGTCAAGTGGAATGCATTGTGAGATATTAGTCTTGAATTATTTAGTTTTATAATGTACTTTATGGCAGGTGTTGGTCATTTGATTGTTCCATTCATGCAAAATATGTGTACTGTTTATTTTCTGCACTGTAAAAGTAGTATAAGTAAGTAGTATAAAACTCTCAACTGTTCTCTATAACAGAACCTTTGTGGTTTCAAGCACAGGATCTGCCAGATGCCTAAAGAAGATGAGAGTGGGATCTGAACAGTGCTGTGAAGTTCATAGAGAACAACAGATTGAGCAGAAGATTATAGCAGATTTAATGTGTGTCCGTAAACCACATATTCAAGTGTGTGTGTGTATGAGATTGTATTCTGTTAATTTGTCTGTGCGCTTAGAGGAGGTTAAATCTGACTTGATTCTCCAATTAAATGATGAGCTTCGTCTCCGGTGGTAAGGTTTGAGAGGGGATGGAAGTGAGGAGAAGAAATTGAGGTGGAGATAGAAAAGGTCAGGGATGGATGCGTTTTAAAATGTTTCTCTGAAAGGTCAGATTCCATCTCCAGGTCATGCAAGTTATGAACTGATTAGAAATCTGAGGAAGGCACAACCAAGAGCAAAAGATTTCAGCCCTTAGCAACTGGCAAGAGAATACCAAATTATTCTCTTTTGTTTCTTTAAAAAAAAAAATACTATAATTTTATAATATTTTTGATACTAGTCCCAAAAAAATGTACATTGCCATTGAAATTCCAAATTGTATTTCTATTCAAAATAAAGCTATTATGATTAACAATAGGATAAAATGCCCCCCTAGGACATCAAAAGGAATTTAAAGGGAATGGTTCAGGGTTTTTAATCTCGTTGTTCCCCTGTGGTTTTCATTCTGTCCAGCTGCAGGAGAGCCGATAGAAATCACAGTTCAATGCAGTAACTGGGATTCTGACTCTAGAAACCAAATACGGATCAAAAAGTCCTGTAGGAATGTCTTTATATCTAGTATAGGGGCTAAATTCTTACTTGATCCCCTTAGAATGCTTTACTATTGATTCCAAACTTGGTCAGTTTTCCTAGACTTCTAGAAAGCAATTTGACAGTGTGACCCTTACGGTTTACCATATTCTTTCTTTTTGTTTTTTTGCTGTTGTTGTTTTTTAGGGCGTTGCAGTTGCCAATCTCTGTAAAAGTAATCAAAAGTGCAACACATAATATTTTTTAAAGCGTCAAGAGCTGACAGAATCGTATTCAGCAGTGTTCTGACAAGGCCAAAAGTTGAATTATTCGCCGATCTGTGTAGGTGAAGACTGAAAAAGTGTGCGCGCGTGTGTGTGTGTGTGTGTGTGTGTGTGTGTGTGTGTGTGTGTGTGTGTGTGTGTGTGTGTGTGTGTGTGTGTGTGTGTGTGTGTGTGTGTGTGTGTGTGTGTGTGTGTGTGTGTGTGTGTGTGTGTGTGTGTGTGTGTGTGTTGTGTTCACACATTGACAGATTTTCCTCCACGTCAAAGCAGGTGTAACAGATGTCTCTGAATCAATTTGACAAAAGTCCCAAAACAACTCTTTCAAACCTTAACCCTGCACCCATAAATGAAGGGCTCTGACTGTGTGTGTGTAGACTGAAAATAACCTCTTTGCAGAGAAGGATAAGACGACCTCATGTTCTTTACACTGTCAGTTGTTTTACATTGGATGTCATATATAGAACCCAATTCAGGAATGCCACCTGCAGAAAGAACAGGCATGTATTCTCCCTTTCTTCCCTGTACCCTTTCCTGTCTCTCCTCATTTTCTTTTTCCTCTCTTCTATTCCCTTTTATGCTCTCCATAGCTGCTCTGTCAGCTGTTGAAGGCACAAACTGCATCTGCAGGAGCCCCTGTAACATGACTCGATACAACAAGGAGCTATCCATGGTCAAGATCCCCAGTAAAACCTCTGCCCGCTACCTGGAGAAGAAGTTCAACCGATCTGAGAAATACATTACGTGAGTATGCACCTCACATAAATTTTAAAAGCCACTTTCCTCAACATCAAAACAGCCTTTAATTCAGCATCCAAAGGTCTCTGAAGTATTTTTTTCTTCTGTATGTTGCAACTTCTCCACCACTTTCAAAACTTTTTAATTTTAGTCCTTATAATACCTTTCACAGTCTTTAACTTTACCTCATTTCGCCACTAATTTGCTAAATTACCAGTTAATGTACCACGTCATATCCATGATCACAGAGATACAGAGCTTGTTAATGATCACAAGCCTACACGTTTCTGTCAAGGATGAACTGTGGTGCTATTAGGATTAAGAAAAATTCAGAATTGGCCTCATTTTATTCACAAGCTTGTATTGAATTGGCCATGAACCACAGGACATTGAAATGACAGGAAAATATTTACTGAATTGTAATTCAAAGTCGCACAACAAAACCATTTATTAACAGTAATTCATTCTTTTTCTCACCAATGCTGAATTTATTTGTTTTGAAATATTATTACAATATTTGAATGTGTCTTAAAAATGTAATTTATTCTTGTGATGGCTAAGCCGGATTTTCGGTATCATCACTCCAGCGTCACATGATCCTTCAAAAATCATACTATTATGATTTGGTGCTCAAGAAACATTTCTTATTATTATCAATGTTGAAAACAGTTCATTTGCTTTTGGAATGCATTCTTTTTAAATTTTACTTAAATTCAAACTGCAATCAAATACAAACTGAGGAAATTAATTGTAATTTAATTGACATTGCCTTTGTTATGAATGGCACAGAGCCACGACTGTTACACTGTACAGTAGAAAATGGACACTGGCTTCTGGTAGAAAGCTTTACTTTTGTCAAAGAAACTCCCCATGTGTGTTGTCGTTCATAATGTGCATTTCCTCATAGATGTATTTCTCTACAATAAATGCAGTATTAGGATGCATGGACACTCAACAATGTGGGACTCTGTGGGACACACTGTTTCTCCTCCAGACATTTAGCGGACAAGTTGAGAACACTTTTGCTTTGTGTCAGGAAGATTCAGTGAGTTGTTCTTCAATATAGTGGCAGATATCACATCCTCTCCATTCATTATTGCATTGTCATAGCGATAAGCTTGTGATTGATGTGTCTGAGACATGGAGCTATTGGGAATACCGACTCTCTCTCTCTCACACGCGCACACACACACACGCGCGCACACCCACACACACACACACCCACACACACACACACACACACACACACACACACACACACACACACACACACACACACACACACACACACACACACACACACACACACACACACACACACACACACACACACACACACACACACACACACACACACACATGCAGATGTTGCTCAAGCCCAAGAGTCAATTAAATCAACATAAAGCAGACAGCGTATCATCACTCTGGTGTCCCACTAGAGAGAGATAAGCTTCTCTAGACTGCTTCATTTTATGGTGATATAAAAAAAAATTGTTTACTTTGAAGTCTTCCACACATGCACACAAATTATCGGTCATGCCAAGATCATTCATCTCCTCAACATAATAGGAGCGTAATGATTGGTTGAAATAACGCTAGTATTTATGTTGTCAGGGTCTGTAGTTTGAACTTTTGCCAGTAGCACCCAAATATCCAAATATGCCTTTAGCTCAGTCTTGAGACTGCTAGAGAGAGAGAGAGAGAGAGAGAGAGAGAGAGAGAGAGAGAGAGAGAGAGAGAGAGAGAGAGAGAGAGAGAGAGAGAGAGAGAGATACAATCTCTCAAAAAGAGATAGAAATAAGAGTACAATCTGCTACAGAGGATAAAACTTCTCTTTTATTTAAAGGGTTACTTTAGCGATTTAGCATATGGCTTTGTATCAGTAGAAACCCTGGAGTATATTTGAATGATCGTGAATGACCCAACACCTATTGGCATCATCGGAGGATTTTTTGGCCAGAGGCTAAAGACTAAAGTCAGTAGAGGGAGCAATTTCCACATGTTTTACAGCACTCAGCACTCAGCTTGCGCATTCATGTAAACGGAGCGGCCGGCGGAGCAAAGTGAGTGTTTCAACTTCTCAAACTTCTCTCATCCCGAGAGCTCATTCAGCTCATTCATCACGATGAATGTAATCTGATTCCTGCACCGTTTGTGCCATGAAAGACACTCGCTCGGTGACTCACTCATTATATTGAACAGACACTTTCAGTTTTTAACTGTAGTGTCTGTTCTGTGACTGAACTGATTTTATGAAAATGAACGCGGTCGCGGTGGGAAAGTGACCCAGTAATTCAGAGAGTGGCCTTGTAGGGCAGCGAAGCAAGTTGTTGTCGTTTCTCGTTAGAAGGCACCAAATTAAAACATTTATTTCACATTTCTGCTATTAATGACCCAGTTTAAATACAAAGCTTAATGCTAAATCACTGAAGTAACCCTTTGAGTAATCCATTCAGTAACTAGAACTGACATGACAGAGATATAAAACAAAATAACACAATTTGGGTATATTTAAAAAAAAAAAATGGTTAAAATCAACCCAAATTGTGTTATTTTGTTAGCCCAGCGCACCCCAAATTTGACCAGTTTCTGTTCTACGTAGCCACATTTTATGTTTTGTTTTTTTTGTTTTTGTTTTTTTTGCATTGCAGTTTGTTGCATAAGCTCTGCCCACAGTGAAATCCTGCTGTTCTCAGCGTTATTTGATGCATCAAAAATCTTGTACTTTGATGTGATTTCGTCACATTGCACAACATTTTCAGGTGTTTCAGGTTTGAACAAGACAAATGACTTTTTACATGAATCATGTTTACTGGTTTTGCCATTAACCAAAATATCTGGAATTTAAAACATGACTCTGTGTTCTGTTGATGCAGGGACAATATCCTAGTTCTGGATGTGTTCTTTGAAGCTCTGAATTATGAGACCATAGAGCAGAAGAAAGCCTATGAGGTGGCAGGTCTACTAGGTAACACAACACACTGAAGTATGAATACTGTCTCTTTCATCTTTTCTCTCCCTCTGTTCCTCTAAATCATACATATATTTATGCCGCAGGTGATATTGGTGGTCAGATGGGATTGTTTATTGGTGCAAGTATCCTGACTGTTCTGGAGCTATTCGATTATGCATATGAGGTATGTCAGCATCTAGACACATGGGTCTAAAATGCCATCATGTATTCTCATAAAATAATAGTTTTTTCATTATGACAATTGGATAATTTACCTGCTTTTACACATCACTTTAATCATCATATACACTACACTGTAAAAAAATTATTTAGAAAAAAGTTACCTGGTTGCCTTAAAATTTTGAGTTCATTGAAATTAAAATTTTGAGTTAATACAATGAACATTTTTGGAGATTCGACAACCTTTATTAAAAGATTATTAAAAGATTTTGTAAGCATATTGGGTAATTGTGTGTGTTTTATTTCTGATGACGCAGTGAAACATGCCAAATAGTGCTATTTTCATGATTTATCACATTTTTTATGTGGTTCAGATACCAAAATATTTTGAGTTTCTATTTATTAAACAAATTTTTCTTCATTGTATCAACTCAAATTTTTAAGTTCAATAAACACAACATTTTAAGGCAACCAGGTTACTTACTTTTTTAAGTTAAACCAACAAAAATCAACATTTTTTTTACAGTGTATCATTCATATTTTTGGGATCAGTAAGAATGTAATATTCATTTTATCAATACATTTTCTTCAGTAAGGATGAAATTGCATAGACTAAAATTACACTAAAGACAAAATATTTTGATTTTAAGGGAAAAAAAGTGTATTGTGGTTTCTGTACAACAACCAGCACAGATTTTTTTCAATATTGATCATATTAAGAAATGTTTTTGAGCACTAATTCATAGAATAATTTCTGAAGGATTGTGTGACACTGAAGATTGGAATAATGACAGGACCTGTGAATAATTGCATCACAGGAATTAATTAGTTTCATATATAGGCTATTCAAATAAAAATGTACTGTATGAGCATGAGATATGGCTTTCAAAAACAATCTCACCTACCCAAACATCTGAATGGTAGTGTAAGCATCTCTTGCTAATATATATAAGCCAATTTTTTTACATGTATTTGGCGCTTATCAAGTGACCCTGTCACAAAAAAACGCTGTTCAAACTCCGAACTCTGGGGCAAAGGAGATGCTTTACACACTGCAATAAGCATTTTAACACACTCAGACGTTAAAAATTGCAAATTTATTCAGAGAATCTCAGACACACACACATGCATTCCCCCAGACACTATGATGGCTGTTGAAAACTTCGGTCTGTCTGTCTCTGGTGTAGAATGAATGACACTGTGATAGAGAGTTTCATCATAATGAGCCTTCATTAATTCTGCATTGCTGCTGGTCTCTTTGCTCTGTGGACAGCAGCCAACACAAGCCCTTACACCACTCATACCCTCGGGGACACACACGCACGCACAGACACACATACACACATTCGCTCATTTTCATTCTGTTCTGTTCTGTTTTAATGGATTTCATATGCAGGAGAGCTTTAAATAAACCGATTTCATCTTAAAAAAAATTTTCTGAAGCTTAAGCTTTTCTGGATTTTAAGCCTTTTGGCTGCTGTTAACAAAGCACATAAAATAAAAGAAACACTAAAGTGTTTAGCTTCATTGAAAAAGGCATATATACCCGAAAAGATTTTATCTTTAAAAAGGTGGTCATCTTAAGAACACATATTAACCAGTAAATTTAAAGCCTCGTTGGGTCCGGGACAAAGGCACCCCTCCTTGTGTGTGATATTGTGAATCACACTAGAGCTCCTGAATACTGATTAGGTCAGCCTCAGATTTCTTGGTAACCTCCTAGTAGTGCAACCCAGTAATATGACCTAATTAATATTCATGAGCTTGGCCTTTACCATAGTAGGTTTCGAATTTGACTTTGAAATATTTCACGAGCAAAAAGATGCTAAACCGAGATCATTGCTTGACTGTTTGTGTTGTATTTTTGAGTGAATTCCCATTTAACTTCTGTAAGCAGTTTGTTTTGTCATTGTTGAGTCTGCTGTGCTTTTAGAAGTTAAATGGGAATTCACTCAAAAATACAACACAAACAGTCAAGCAATGATCTCGGTTCTGACCACGCTAAAAACAAAAGAATTCAAAAGTTGTTTTTATTCAA
Source organism: Pseudorasbora parva (assembly GCF_024679245.1). Classification (NCBI taxonomy): domain Eukaryota; kingdom Metazoa; phylum Chordata; class Actinopteri; order Cypriniformes; family Gobionidae; genus Pseudorasbora; species Pseudorasbora parva. The sequence continues at coordinate 37,885,430 of NC_090173.1, forward strand.
CATAATTAAGTGGTTTCCCTGGAACCAATTAAGCTTATATATTTCAGTTCAAATGAACAGCTAGCATACTGTAACACATGATAAATTAAATAATTTTATTTTAATTTAATAAATTAAATAATTTTATATTTATTTTATATTTAGCAGGTAAATTAAATGAAAAAGATATTACTAATCACTGGCATTAGCACAGTAATTGTTGATATAGCCAATGTGGTGAATAGTACCTTTATGTGGCCACCCACGACCTAACCTCAAAAACCTTTTTAACTCTGTCAAACATTACAGCATTCTAACATGTCTTTCTCTTCACCAAAAAAACACATAAAATAACAGTTCAATTATTTATTTTCAGAGTGCACATCAAACAGGCTTTGACAACCCTGTCAAGAAGTGTAGTCCCCCTTTTAATCGACGAAAATTGAATTTTGTTTATTAGCTCCGACTTAAAAACCTTTCCATTCCCAGTGACATTTTACATGAGATAATGTGTGTAGTGCCAACATGAGGAGCCAGTTTGGAGCTGAATACTAGACCAAAATGCACAATTGTCCCAATCAAAATGGCCATTTTCAATTCCTGTGTGGTTTCCAGTTCCTGGAATCCCCTGGTGGTCAGTGCCCTGGGCTGCAACCCATGTTGCTGATTTGATTAACGCAGCACTGGCAGAGCTACAAAGCTGTTCTCAGGCCAGCAGTTTGAGACCTGATTTGGCAGTGAATGAGATGGTGGTTTGTGATGTGTGCTGGCAGGTGGTGAAGGAGAGACTGCTGGACCTGCTGAACCGAGAGGAGGAGGAAGAGAGTCATGGAGAGGATGTGGTAAAAAACAACAACTGCCTGCTAAGCTTCAAATTATTTATTTAGATATCAGGAACCGCAGAATCGCATGGAATGACTGAGTTGTGCCTCGGGCATACAGTTTTAAGAACGATAACATCTGTTTGTTTTTTTCTCAGAGTACATGTGATCCGGTGGTTAACCATTCTGAATCGATCAGCCACACAGTCAGCGTTCCCCTGCAGACCACCCTGGGCACCCTAGAGGAGATCGCCTGCTGAGCGCCGTTCCCTCCACACCACTAGGGGGAGCCAGGCCACTACTCTCCAAGGGGTGAAGGACAGAGGAAAAAGAAGGAAACAGACTCTTTTTCTTTTTCTCAATATGTCATCATTTGGCACAAACATGACAACAAGAAGCCAAGGAGCTTCTTGAGGAACATGAGGAGCCCAAAGCTTCTCACAAACACCATCTGTTTGTTCTGGACTCATTAAGGAAAGCAGTAGTTTGTGGACCTGTCAGGACAATCACTTGTAAACAAGACAAACACAAAAACACGAGCATGTGAGGAACTGCAAATGCACATGGCCTCTGTGTGTTCTCGCATTCTCTCTATCTCCCCCCAGCCGCCATTTTGAAGATTACTGCCAAACACTGTAAATTATTAACAGAGAAAATGTTGTGAAACGGTTCTAACTGTGCATGTGTCAGTTTCATGCGTTACAATACGGTTTTCTTGAACAAGTCATCCTCTTTCTTGTGTGGAGACAATTTTGTCTTCTTGTGCTGTTCATTTGCTATGTGATTCTAGCATCTCAGTTGGCTTTTTGATGTATCAGGGATGCATCATAAAACCAGGAGCCCCTTTCTTCCTTCCTTCCTTTTATTTTTCTATCCGTCATAGAAAAGCTGAATGGGTCACGGTACAATGGCAGCCATTATGAGGCCATTGTGGCTGCGTATAGCTCTTCTTAATGCTTTCTGGATCCATTTGAAAAGTTATGAACAAAGAAAGTGCAGGGAGAAAGAGAGTTTTTGTTGCTTTTTGCATTAAATTATAGTGATACAACTAGCGGTTGTCATTTTGTCAAATGTAAGAGGTTGATTTGTCATTGATATTATGAAGCTGATATGATCTTTCATGCTTTTAATTCAGAGTTGAGAGATATACAGTATTAGGACTTTCAGAGATTTTTGACAACCATTGTGTTTCCATGTTCCCAACCGTTTTAACTGGGATATTTTCAAACATATAAAGGATTTAAAGGTGTTCGCGGTGGTTTAGTATGTGAGTTCGGTCTTTATCTCATCTCATCATTTCAGAGCTCTTCATCTGTGCTGCAGTTTGTAATACTGTAATTGCCGTATGTTATCTGATGTTTACTACATTTCCACAATGTTCTTTGATGATGGATGATAGACAGTTCAAAGATGTGACTGTCTATACTGCTCTCAAAATAAATATGAGGCTCTCAGATCACTATACATCAGTACAAATGAAGCCTCAACTGACCCATTCATTCTTCAACGTGTACAGTGTTTCAGCCAAAATTCATTAACTGAGACAAAATCATTCTTACAGAATGTGCTTTGGCTAAACATATCGAAAAGAGGGTCAGTTCTGGGTGACAAGAGTGAGCTTGATTGAATTTCTCAATTTGACTCACTCCAATATTCAATTGAAGAATACTGACTGGAGCAAAATTCAGTCACAATGAAAAATAAGAATAAGAGCTTGTGTGTTGAAACTGTCAAAAGCTTCATCTGTTGAACAAATTGTTCTGGGACACTAAGGCCCCTGGCAGGTGTGTTAGGCTACACCATGACTTTGTCGACAAGCTTCTAGAATCTCCATATAAAAATAAATAAAGGGTATTTAATCTGGATTAATAAACCCAGGCTTCCACACATGACCTGGGGCACCCTTGTCCAATCAAATTTGAGCTTAGATCCAATAGAGTATGCAAATATCTGTCATAAAATCCCTGCTTAAGAGATTTTTTTTTAGGATATTTAGTAATTCTTTTCGTGTCCCCCTTCTGGGATAACAGAATTAAGAGGTGTGATTTGCACCTATCATAATGCAACATTTTATAATAATAATGTTAAGAGTGGAAACAGCTTTGCCACAGGAAATAGAATAATGAATGTGTACTCTGAGTTGTTTGTGGCATGTGAGAGAGCCATGTGATTGTTAATACAGACACATGCTGCTTAATATATGTTATGTTTTCTATAAAAAAAAAATTGAGAAAGACACTTAGCCTGGACAATTTCCTGATTTGCAAAGTTTCTGTGACCGAATGTATGTTTTCATTTGCAATTCAGTTTGCTAATTAAATGTAATTGGCTGTAGAGGATGAACATCTCATCCTTATTTGCCCCAAAATGTGATGTGTCAAAGATAGATCTGTGAACCTCAGAGGGTTTCAAGCACACGCAGAGGAAAAAAAATAACCAGATGTGTACGTGGGAAAAAAATGCAGAAACCCACAGCATCCCATAAAACCATGAACTAAGAAGTCACTCACAGTGTTAGAAAGCAATTTTAGTTTCTTGCCATGTGGACAAACACCAAAGGGGTATCATGTCACCTTTGCTATTTTCTCATTAGCAGAAACCAGGGGTTTCTGATGGTTGCTAATTCCACGGTAATTGCTTCAGTACCTCAAACGTTATATGAAAACAATAAAGGATAAATGGGTTACAGCACCTGTGTCTTTGTCTATGTCTCACTTGCACCTATCTATCTATCCGACCGTTCGTTCATCCACCTGTCTATCTATCTACCTACCTATCTAACCACCCACACATACATCCAAACACCCACCCACCTCTCCATCTGTCTATCTTTTGACCCATCCATCCATCCATCCATCCATCCATCCATCCATCCATCCATCCATCCATCCATCGTCTATCTACCTACCTACCCACTCACATACATACATCCAAACATTCATACTAATACTAATAATAATAATAAAACATTTTATTTGTAACACACTTTATATGAAACAAAATCTCAAAGTGATACAGATTTAAAACCATCAAAAAATAATATTTTAATTAAAACTGAAACAAAAATAATAAGCAACAAATCAACCAAAAGCTCTGCTAAAAGTTTTAAGACCACGTTTAAAAGCATCTGCTGTCTGTGGGATTCACAAGTGGTCAGGGAGAGCATTCCACAAACTAGGGGCTGCTGAGCAGAAAGCCCAATCTCCCATAGTACGGAGTTTGGTCCTGGGAGTTTTGAGAAGATAAGCTGAAACCGAACGGAGGTTATGTGTAAATGTTTGTGTGTTCATCCATCCACCTGTCTGTCTGTCTAGCTACATCACCCACCCATTCATCCATCCATCCATCCATCCCCAGACAAAAGTTTTTTTTTTTCTTCATCATATTTTTGTTTCTAATTTGATTGAAATTCATGGTGACGATATATATATATATATATATATATATATATATATATATATATATATATATATATATATATATATATATATATATATATATATATATATATATATATATATATATATATATATATATATATATGCTGTCCCTTTGTCATTTCATGCGTGCGTGCATGTGTGCCTGAGCACAGATGAAGGCTATACATTTCTGTCTAGGTTGTCAGAAACAAATGGTGAAAAAATACCATGGAAGTCAATGGTTACTGACATTCTTCAAAATATCTTCCCTTGTGTTCAGCTGAAGAAAGAAATTCATAGAGGTTTAAAACAACTTGAGGGTGAGTAAAGGATGACAGGATTTTCATTTTGAAGTGAACTATCCCTTTAAGAAAAACAAAATCATTTCCACCACCCTCAACAGAGATACACATAAATAAACACCACGAAGAACAAAAGAGCTGTCTTTGAGCTCAGAGCTAATGCATGAACTTAAGAACAGAAAAACTAGCTATACTAGCTCCAATCAACTTAATTGTAACTTAAAACTACAAAAGTTGTCCAGAAATTGCGTTACACTGCTTTCTAAGATGTCATCCTAAGATGTTGCTGTTCATTGTCATCACTGCAACATATATTTAAATATAAATGGTTTATTTTCGCTGGTGTTCTTATATTTATTTATTTGTACCATCAAAGGTAAGATGACCACGCTTCCCCCCAAACTGTTTTGTTTCTTGATTATAAATAATATGATAAAAATGTACATTTCAGACATATTCATTATTCATTAAAACCTGGATTAAAAAAATAAAAAAGGATGTATTCAAATACCTTTATTTAAGTCATAGAACAAATCTACCTTCCAGATGAATCTCTTTTACTAAGATTTTGCCTTTTCTGTCATTTTTAGTTCAACTAAATTGCCAAAATAAAAAAAGTAAATACACATGGTTCTTAAGGGCCCCATCTTATACCACCTGCCCATTGCAGTGCAGTACATGAATGATCATGACTAAATATGTGTATTTATAACTTTATAAATATGTGTATTTTTAACTTTAATCTTCATTGTAATTTTATTGTAGGGATTTTCCTTCATCCAAATTTTCTCTATTTGTCTCATTCAATGGCTGCATCTGAAATCTTAAAAAAAAAAAAAAAAAAATTAAAAACTGCCTTCAGAGGATGCATTTTAAAGAAGGAAGGCATCAAGGCATGTCTGAATCTAATGTTAGCTTCACTTCATGGGATCTCTTACGAAAAAGAAGTTTATTTAAGTGTGCTAGTACTTCTTTTAACCTAAAAATAAGAATGTATACTTTCGGTCAAATTTGTATGTACTTCTCAGACATGCTTAAAATGATACTTAAATATGCTGACGTATACTGACAAGAAAGGTATTTGGCCTATATTCAAGCCAAGTCAAGTCACCTTCATTTATATAGTGCTTGTTTTTTTTGTTGTTTTGTTTTTTACAATATATTGTTTCAAAGCAGCTTTACAGCGATAATAAGAAATTAATGGAAGAGAGATTGTTTTAGCTGTACAGTTATTGTCCAGATTTTTTTCAATTCATTTCTGTTGTAAAATATTTTTAGTTATTTACTTGGGCCATGCATTTACTATAGCCTACTTACTCAATATGTTGATCAAGATATCAATTTAAGTATTTTTAATTATTATTGGCTTGCAGTTGTGTTTAATCTTTTGATAGAAAAGCCTATTAAATATTTTTTCTACATAGTTTTACCTTACCTTGTTTAAAGCTGAAGTCCGTAGTTTTTCCTCTTTGTCGCCATCTCTGTTCGAAAAGTGGAACTGCAGTTATTCGCGGAATTATCAACTGTAAATGAGTTGTGCTCCAGCATAGCACTGCATGGAGGAATCCAATGTTTTGAGGATAATGTGCAGCTATCTTTTACCGCGCCGATTCTGTCATTTGAAATCACACTCACCGACATAAGAATGCCATCTGAACAAGTGAGTAGCTAACATCCACTTTTGTTCCCACCAACTAAGGGGGGAAAAGCAATAAATTGCGATGATAAAATATATTCAAACCATTCAAATTATAAGTTACTTTTTCTAATTGTTAATGTTATATGACTACATTTAATGTGTGTTAGGGCTACCTGTAACAGTTAGTTCATTTTCCATTTCTGTGCAGTCAAATTTCATATACCAACAAATTAATGTGGAGTAAATGTCGACGTGAATTGCTCCCTCTTATAGCTAGCACAAAATAATTTATGTTTACCATAATGCACATAGCAAAACCAGAAAGGAACAAGAAAACTCCATATAACTGTATGAATTAAGTGTTTAAGTGTTTTACATAGCCTAATTCAACAATTGAAATGTCTTTCAATGGTTGAAAAAAAACCTTCAAAACACGGAGTTCACATTGCCTTTCAAAATCACTTTTTATCCTTGTTTTCGCATCGCCCAGTTGAAGTCTCTTTTTTTCTGTAGACATTTCGAAGTCCAAAGACTTTTGCATTTTACAATGGTTGACTCTCCAGTTGTCACTGGTGATTGTGGTTTGAACCTTTTTGGATCTACGCAGTAGCAATTTCAGGATCGGAGTTGCGCAGTAGAGCGCAGGAAGTACAGTTGAGATATCAAAAGCCCGCCCACACTCTCACAGATAGATCCAGAACAATTCATTATGTTGGTGTGAAATAAGCAGTAATGGAAATGTAGAAATTAAAGCTAAAGCTCCAATCTGCTCCCAAAATTTCAGAAAAAAATCTGTTAGTGCCTCAGTGACAACTTCACTCAGAGAAGCCGTCAATCTCAGCTGTCAATCACGATGTCACACCACCCGTTTTTAAAACATCAGATAACTAACTAAAACTAAACTTATTTAAAAAACGAACACTTGAAATTAAATCATTGTGATAACTTCAAATATAATAATATTTGAAATGTAATTTGATTGTTTAGTTTGCCTCGCGTAGAAAACATGGAGGTGCGGCTATGATCGGTCACCAGGGGGCGATCGAGGCACGAAAGCTTCAGATTCTGAGAGGGGTGCTGCAGGCTTGCCCTGAACTCTCAGTTGATTAACCCAAACCTTGCTTGCTCGAGGTATGCTGGTTCCAAAAACACGTCCTAGAGTAAGTTCAGACAACTCCCCTTTTCCACCAGAATGAACCGGGTGCTAGTTCAGAGCTAGTGCTAGTGTCAGTTAGCCTAGAAATCTAGACGCACCCTGGCGGTGTCATGAAAAATCCTGTCTGCTATGAAATTGTGTCCGCAAGGACCCCACAAAGCGATTCTATTGGCTGAAAGAAATTTTAAGAGGTAATCTGTTCAGAGCCTGATTACAATTCTTACAAAATCGTGTTTTGATTTTTGCTGTTTAAATTGTCTTTAATGTCTTACAAATCATATGTTTCATATACTAGTACTATACAACTGAAGCTATAAGTGCTTATATAAGTATATAAGATATAAGCATATCTCATATATACACAAATCCGCGCAAACTTTATGGGCGCCGCCATCTTGCCTGCCGCCATTACTGCGTGCATGCGAAGTGCATGACGGTGTGACACTTGCTGGTCTCCTCTAATGAAATTTCAATGAAAGCAGATTCTGCACATTAAATAAAATGTCTGGTGAAAGGGAAAGTTGGGTAGATGATGTCAGGCAGTGGCCAAAACTTACAGAAAGGTAATTTATTGACAACAGGATGTATTAATGTATAAATGTGTCTGCTAAATGTAATGTAATTAAGACAGCAATAAAACTGTGTATAGAGACGGTGGGCGGGGCTTAACAAAATGACGGCTATGTTGCACTTGCATGCTTCTAGTAAACACAGAAGCTGGAGAACGGCGGCCTTTCAAATCAAATCAGCTTTGACATCGACTCTGGAAGTAGGGATGGGGAAATGAAGCCTCATGAAACAGTGAATGACAGAAAAGTGATAAAGTTTTGAATTATTCTTATTAAGACATAAAAGCTGTTTTACAGAGTCTATTTCTTCTCTTAGACAGTAGTTCCCCATTTATTTAACCTGTTTTGTAAAGCATACACACATTGAAAGCTATAAACTCAAAATATACCCAGATAGGGAAAGGCCATTACTCTTTTCTTTTCAATTACTCTAAATACAAACACTAGCACCAAATTACCTAAAAAAAAGCAAATGTTTTACCAAAAAGAAAAAAAGGGGAAAAAGAGACAAATAAATAAATAGTGACAAATACATTTTGGTTATCTAAATGGCGTTTATTGATTTAACTTTTAAAGTACTGCACTCTCCTCGCAAATACATCAGACTGACTCAGCCAACAACTCGATCTGGAGTTCGAACCATACACAGTAGTTCGAACCTTCTGAGACGCAAAGCGAAACGCGCACATGATTGGACAGAAAGTGAGGCTTCGTTTGTCATCGATCACGTGACTCTGGGAAACCAATACACACCCCGATACGGAGCTTCACTTGAAATGGTCTGACTCTCACATGCAATACGTGCATCGAAGCTTCAGTGTCATACACATAGACCGTAAAAAAATATGGACGACTCGACATCATCCGTTTCCGCTTGGCAGATTTGAAGCTTTCAGGCGCCCTTGCACGGCTCGGACATCTTGGGACCGAGTCTGCGCAGTAGCGATTTCGGGACCGGAGTTGCGCAGTAGAGCGCAGGAAGTACAGCAGGAAGTACAGTCGCGATATCAAAAGCCCGCCCACACTCTCGCAGATGCAGAACAATTAATAATGTTGGTGTGAAATAAACAGTAATGGAAATGTAGAAATTAAAGCTAAAGCTCTAATCTGCTCCCAAAAATTTCGAAAAAAGTCCGTTAGTGCCTCAGTGACAACTTCACTCAGAGAAGCCGTCAGTCTCAGCTGTCAATCATGACGTCACACCCCCCGTTTTTATAGCATCAAATAACTAACTCAAAGTAAACTTATTTTTAAAACGAACACCTGAAATGAAATCATCGTGATGATAACTGCCTTTAGTGACATAAACTAACTTTGGGGAAACATTTTTGAAGTGTAATTTTATTATTTAGTTTGCCTCACGTCCATTAGAAAACACAGAGGGGCGGCTATACTGGGACCGGTCACCGGGGGGCGATCGAGGCGCGAAAGCTTCAGTAAATGAGAGGGAGACTGCAGGCTTGGTCATACATAACATCACTATCTGGAAGACTTGGAGTTAAGCTTTTCTCTAGAACGGCACTGAATTCATTCTTAAGAAAGGAAGATGTGTTCGGAGTTTTGCCGACCGGATACGGCGTTTCAACTAGCTCTGCTTACATTAATGAATTAAACTTCGTTGCTCTGGTTGGTTGTAGCCAGAGCCATAGAAAAATGTTTTTCAACGGCTCTGGTTGTAGCTATCCAATCGCGTGCACGCCCTGCAGAGGGAGTTTGAAAGACAGCCGTTTATCCCTCCTCTCGGATTGAGCCCTGTCAATGGTGAGTTTCCAGACCAAACATATTTATTTGGGTCTGGCCTGTCAGGCTAAGTGTCAGTTCTAAATTGGTTCGACTTGAGAGCCTTTAAGAATCGGGTTGGCTTTCCACAGGCTAGCCCATAGATATTTATACTGTGAGAGAGCCACCAAAGAGATCTTTCTCGCTAACGTTTAAGCAATGCTAGCGAGGCAGACAAACATACCAGGGAATACAAACATACCAGGCTTGTTCCAGATGCATCGGCGCTGCACGGTCCGATCCACGTATGATATCAAAATACTGCGTGAGCGATTCAAAAGCATAAGGAGTCGTTTGCGCTCGCTGTACTTTGATGTCATACGGCGATCGGTCTGCACAGCTCGCGCCGATGCATCGCGAACAAGCCTTCCCTCAATGGCTCATGGCTTTATGATCCTACATCGGCATCAAAACACTGCGAATCCAGACTCCAACGCATTCGTGCAGCTCTCCATGATTTGTAACTTTATAGACGGAGATTACAATCGAGCAGCTGTTAGCTTGATTAGCTGGTATTTAAAAAATGGCAGTCACAAGTTTGTGTTCGTCTATAATAATAATAATTCTAAGTAAGTTATACTTCAAAAAATTAAATAATTTTTTTTCCATAAGGGATACCCATGTAATACATTTTTGAAGGCAGCATAGATGTATTCGCTGTCTTTGATATACAATTATGTGCATTCCATTTGATGACAGTTGAGCTAGAATTTTTTTTTTTTTTTTAAGACGGTGTATGAAAGTTGCACTTGCTGGTCAGTTTGTGTGTAAATGTTCGTTTTTTTCCACTTCTGTTGTCATTACAAGCGAGAAATTAATTAAACATTTGTTAAGTTATCGCAAAAGCTCGTTGTAGATAACCTCCTAGCTCTGGGACCATTTTTGGAGATTTCCTTACCAAATGTAAAAGCTTCCCAACACAATTTTGATATATTTTTACAGGAAACCCTTTGAAATTACAGAAAACACTGCTAAAAGTGATAAACATTTATGTAAGTATATGCTGCCTGAGCTGTAATAACCCTGTATTATGTCTTATGTGATATGCAATATTTATTCAAATGGGTCTGAAGGGATTGAGGAATATAACATTGTTTATGTAATTTACGCCTAGCCAAATATCTCCAATATACAAGTCTGCCCATACAGTATGCAATATCCAAGTGTCACAAAATTCATTTCCCCAGTGTTTTGCTGACATGCTGGAAACAGCCAAAATGGTCTACAGGGGTGCTAGATCACACAGGGCCTGATATACACTTCCAAAAATGAATTTAGAACCAATCAAGAAGCGCCTCTTTTATGGGGGGTTTATTACAGCTCAGACAACATATATTTAAAGGGGTGATGAATTGAGAAATCAACTTTCAACTTTGATATATAAAAGTTCATGGTAATATAAGAATATTTTGTAAGTTTCAGAGCTGAAAACTTCCTTTTGTTAAAGAAAAGCTTTTATAAACACCAGTCCCAGAAAACAAGGCTCTAATCAATGACGTATTAGAAGCGTGAAACGCCATCTCTATGTGCAGAAGCGGACAGTACTCAAGTATTTTAACTTTCCAAGTTATTTTGTTTTTCAAGTATATGTACTTTATCAGTGTTCCTCTTTGGAAAACTTTTACTTTAAACATTCCAAAACATAATATTGTAATCTTTACAGCAATACATTTGATATTGAATAATATTAAATACTTAATTACATTAAACATATAGTACTGTATACTTTTACTCAAGTAAAAGTATTCAAAGTTTTACTTGAGTACAACTAAGAAAGTACTACATTTTTAGTGTAATTAAGTATAAGAAAACAACAACTTTTATTTATGAAATGTAGTGCAGTAAAAAGTATGACATTATATATTTTGGAATGCAATGAAGTAAAAGTTTTCTAAAGAAAAACACTGATAAAAGTATATACTTAAAAATGTTCTTGAGTAGAAAGTAAAAATACTCCACTGTCCACCTCTGTGTACGCTCAGCTGCTTCTGTAGCCCCGTTCACCAACTCATGCAGCTAAACTGATCGCGTTACCGAGCAATAAACACACCGAAGATAGCAAGATAATCGTTTGTAAACAAAACACAGGTCGACACTGGATTTGCAGACATATTGGCCCTCATTTGCAACCCATTCTCACTCCCAAGGCGTCAAAAACCGAAGCATGGTCAAGTGCCTTCTGCGTCACAATTAAGACGCTAAAGGTGCCCCAAGGCGTCTTGTTTCGACGCGCTGAGTGTTCCATTCATTTCAGTGAGAAACCTTTGGCGTCATACACAGACGCACTGGGTATTAGTAATGTTATCGTCATGGTGAAATTGTATTAGTTTATAATTTTGTCATTATGACATGTTGGGAGTGTGTTTTTCAATTTAATCAGCAAGCATAATTGTATTTACATTTATTTTATTTACGCTATTTAGACATGCTTAACATGTAACCCAACCCCATCCCTAAACCTACCCATTTGTGTGAACATGATATAAAACACAGGATATAACATACTACTGCATCCACGAGTTATTCAAAAAAGTTAAATAATCCAAGTTTTTCGAGGCCAAACGATTGATTTGTATGAAGAAAATCCCCAAAAGCGATCAGCATCTCCATCCGCAGAAGATCATCAACAAACACATCAAATTTCAAATATTGGCGCCCGTTACGTGAGATTTCATAGTAAAATTGCATTGGCTCTCGTATGCATAGATATCCATAATAAGGACTAGATATCTTACGGCGGAGTCACCATCGGCATCACCGGCGGCCATCTTGTCACAGGCAGGCTTTCTGTCGGGCGCTGTGGGACCTGATGTAAGATGAGTGATCTGTACGAACATAAATACTCTTATCTCGCTGAAATCTTGACGGATTTACAAATGGTTTGGTTTCTTACAAACGTTATTAACATGGCTACAAATCAGGATGCTTTAACACGTTAAAATTGCAGCTTTTCGTTTCGATAAACGACTTAATCGTGCAGCTTGTGTATTACGGCTAACTTATGTGCACGTTATCAAGGGGGCTGAGACCACAATCGAGCTGTTCAAAGCTGTTCAGTTTTATTGACACCAATAACGATTTTATGACAACCAATCTTTTGTCTAGTTAAAATAAATGAAAATAAATGAAACATTTAAATAAATGTTTTTTTGTTTATTTAATTTTTTTTAAATACAAATTATTTTATTATATTCTTATTAAAAAAGCATATATATATATATATATATATATATATATATATATATATATATATATATATAGAGCTAGCTCTGGGAAAAATTCAGAGCTGTATATGTGTATAAATATATATAATTTCTCATGTTGCCGTTCGGTACACAGTTTTAGTAGCCTATATATTGATTTAACATAAATACCATGTGTGTGTGTGTGTGTGTGTGTGTGTGTGTGTGTGTGTGTGTGTGTGTGTGTGTGTGTGTGTGTGTGTGTGTGTGTGTGTTCATTGCACCCATCTGTTCTGTTCAATGTTACTTTCATATTAAAGTCCATGGTTATAATTATTCATAAGTATGTAGTGTCATAACTACATCTCTGTCATTTATAACAAACGAAACAGTGTGAAAATCGGTTGAAAATTGAGCAAGTTATGGTTATTTAAAAGTACATGCACCATTAAAACACACTGTTACGAGTGAGCGAGCTGCCTGTGACAAGATGGCCGCAAGTTGCGGACGGCGACCTCCATTGGCCAACAGCGCGCACGAGACATCTAGCCTTTATTATGGATATCTATGCTCGTATGTCTTGTAACCAACTGCGTCATTACGTCAGCATTGATTGTAAAATGTCATTGGCTCTCGTGTGTCTTGTGACCGGTTGCGTCATGCTCAGGAGTCTTTTGAATTAAGGCTTGTTCGACTTCACCTAGCGATGCGCAGACCGATCGGCGGCTGACTTAAAGCAGTGCATGCCGGTTAGAAATGTTGTCCGACTTGAGACAGCGCCGACGGCACGTGACTGTTACGTATGTCAACAAAGTACCGCGAGAGCGATTCGAGAGCAGCCGGCTGATGCAGCCGCTGCAGATTCTCAAGGGGGACTGCAGGAGGATGCAAGAGCTCTGATGACGACACAGCTGATCCACGATTGGCCGATTCGCCGTATGACAGAGATCACGTGCGTTTCGTGTTTATTCTGAAAACTTATGTCACGCTAATGCTCACAAATCATTTATTTATAACAGTAAAACCTCTTTTCATGTAGTCGCGATGTTATATTGTCATGTTTATCAAACTAAAACTGATAAAAACCGTTGACACCACTTCATTGATAGTGTGGTTTATATGTTGAACCTTTAATCTTGTCCAAACAGACGCTTTATTAAGCAGTATATAAAGTATTGGATGAAAATATCATTTGAAACATCTGTGTATTTGAGAAATATTGCATTTATTTAACTTCAGCTGTGATAAAGTTTGCAAACACAGCTCAAGCGTCACCACGGGAAGCAGAAAGTGTCCGACTTCACGTCTCCGTTTGCAGCTCCTCCCCGCCTGCACTCGGCTACTCTCGCCGATCGCATGCATCCAGCCGCAGCCGATGTCGAACACACCTTTAGGCTTGTTTGAGATGAGCAAAATCTGCGCAGAACCGATCACCGGTGATCAGCGCAAGATGCATGCCGGTTAGAAATGTGTCCGAGGGCGGGCCGCCTTGCTCTGACGTCATGCTGACGTATGTCAAAAATCTCTCGCGATGGCCAGGCGGATGTGTCGGATTCTGCCATAGACAAGAGGCTTGTTTGAGATGCGCCTTGCCTCGCCTGAAATAAAGGCGAGACTAGGCGGCTGCAGTGAGGGGAGGAGTGAAAAAAGTTCAGGCAAGCCGGACAGTTCTCTCTTCTCGCAGTGGATCAGACACCTGCGAGATTCGTTGCGGATATCGCGGGATTCACACTCGTGCGCTCTGTTGCTGATAAACTGGATGTAATTTAAGTTCTGTTGCCTTTTTATGAAAATAAATATTATGAACTAACTTTTTGTTATTTAGTTCCTTTCGAAAGGCCTGTTTATCAAGCATTTTTACTTAATCAGAGAGATCACACTCTCCGAGAGTTTGAGAATATCCACACATAATTTATACACATAAAAACATGATATCAGAGTTTTAAAATCAAATATTTTAAAAAAGAACCATACATCACGGTTGTTTAAACCAATAAGCATTAAGCTGTGTCGTCAGCAAGTCGTTTCCCATCATGCTTTTTGCTCCGCGCAGTCGGTGGAGAGCAACTGCGCTCGACTGCAGAATCCGACACGTCCGCCTCGCCATCGCGAGAGATTTTTGACATACGTCAGCAGGACGTCAGAGCAAGGCGGACCGCCCTCGGACACATTTCTAACCGGCATGCATCTCGCGCTGATCACCGGTGATCGGTTCTGCGCAGATTTTGCTCTTCTCAAACAAGCCTAAGGTGTGTTCGACATCGGCTGCGGCTGGATGGATGCGATCGGCGAGAGTAGCCGAGTGCAGGCGGGGAGGAGCTGCAAACGGAGACGTGAAGTCGGACACTTTCTGCTTCTCGTGGTGACGCTTGCACTGCGTTTGCAAACTTTATCACAGCTGAAGTTAAATAAATGCAGTATTTCTCAAATACACAGATGTTTCAAATGATATTTTTATCCAATACTTTATGTACTGTTTAATAAAGCGTCTATTTGGACAAGATTAAAGTTCAACATATAAGTGTTGTCAACGGTTTTTATCAGTTTTAGTTTGATAAACATGACAATATAACGTCGCGACTACATGAAAAGAGGTTTTACTGTTATAAATAAATGATTTGTGAGCATTAGTGTAACATAAGGTTTTAGAATAAACATGAAACACACGTGGTCGCTGTCATGCGGTGAATCCGGCCAATCGTGGATCAGCTGTGTCGTCATCAGAGCTCGAGCAGCCTCCTGCAGCCACCCTTGAGAATAGGCTTGTTTGAGATGAGCAAAATCTGCGCAGAATCGATCACCGGTGATCAGCGCGAGATGCATGCCGGTTAGAAATGTGTCCGAGGGCGGTCCGCCTTGCTCTGATGTCATGCCGACGTATGTCAAAAATCTCTCGCGATGGCGAGGCGGATGTGTCGGATTCTGCAGTCGAGCGCAGTTGCTCTCCACCGACTGCGCGGAGCAAAAGCATGATGGGAAACGACTTGCTGACGACACAGCTTAATGCTCATTGGTTTAAATAACCGTGATGCAAGGTTGTTTTTTAATATATTTGAATTTAAAACTCTGGTATCATGTTTTTATGTGTATAAATTATGTGTGCATATTCTCAAACTCTCGGTCTTTCTGTGGGTTATGTGATTGTTGTCATATTAATAAAAATATATAAAAACATGTGTGTAATTAAAGTAAAAATGCTTGATAAGCAGGCCTTTCGAAAGGAAATAAATAACAAAAACTTTGGGTGCCTTGTTCATAATATTTATTTTCATATAAAAGCAACAGAACTTAAATTACATCCAGTTTATCAGCAACAGAGCGCACAAGTGTGAATCCCGCGATATCTGCAACTGATCTCGCAGGTGTCTGATCCACTACGAGAAGAGAGAACTCTAATCTCACACACACACACCTGCTCTCGCTGGTGTCTGATCCACTACGAGAAGAGAGAATTGTCCGGCTTGCCTGCACTTTTTTCACTTCTCCCCTCACTGCAGCCGCCTAGTCTCGCCTTTATTTCAGGCGAGGCAAGGCGCATCTCAAACAAGCCTATTCTGCACCGGCTGCATCAGCCGGCTGCTCTCGATTCGCTCTCGCGGTACTTTGTTGACATACGTCACAGTCACGTGCTGTCGGCGCTGTCTCAAGTCGGACAACATTTCTAACCGGCATGCACTGCTTCAAGTCAGCCGCCGATCGGTCTGCGCATCGCTAGGTGAAATCGAACAAGCCTACAGTAAAAGAAATGGACACAGCGACACCATTGACGTCTACGGCGAAATAATGAAGTCAACCTAGGGGCACTCACTTCCTGATGGCTGAGCGAACTGCGCAGGCTCAGACTGAGCTTGACGACGTAGATGTGACGTGAGCCTCCTGTCTGACAGCTGTGAGTCTTCTAGTAGATGTGGAAAGCGAAAGCTGAATCACGTTGTTTAAATATTTTCTCCCGTTGCTTTTGGCTCACTATGGGCTTCTACCCATTCTTCCCCCTTGACTTTATCAGACTAGTCTCCAGGACATGTCTCCACGTCCCCCCGACTGTCTCATAGACAGTAAAAGATTGCATGCGAGCGTCTCCTCAGGTCTATACGGTAATTTCTCAACTGTGCGACAGGGTCGCGTTGGTTATGACGCAATCGTTAGCCTATTTTTACAAAAACAGCTTCTGCGGGGCGATAGTGTAAGATACAAGGTAATGGAGCCTTTTATACATTGTCGTGTTTCTTTAGAAATATACAATGGACAAATGGAGTCTTTAAACGCCTCTGATGTAAAGTTATTCACTGTCAAAGTGACTCAAAAATGAATGGGAGTCAATGGGATGCTAACAGCAGGTGATGGCTTGGTTAGCAATGGCAGCCCCTAGGGGTGGAACGCTTTCCGAGCGCTAGATTACCCCCTTGGATTCTGCAGTCGAGCGCAGTTGCTCTCCATCGACTGCGCGGAGCAAAAGCATGATGGGAAACGACTTGCTGACGACACAGCTTAATGCTTATTGGTTCAAACAACCGTGATGTATGTTTTTTTTTTTTAAATATTTTATTTTAAAACTCTATCATGTTTTTATGTGTATAAATTATGTGTGGATATTCTCAAAAGTGCGATCTCTCTGTTGGTTATGTGATTGTTGTCATATTAATAAAAAATATATACAAAATGTATGTAATTAAAGTAAAAATGCTTGATAAACAGGCCTTTCGAATGGAAATAAATAACAAAAACTTTGGGTGTCTTGTTCATAATATTTATTTTCATATAAAAGCTACAGAACCTAAATTACATCCAGTTTATCAGCAACAGAGCGCACGAGTGTGAATCCCGCGATATCCGCAACTGATCTCGCAGGTGTCTGATCCATACGAGAAGAGAGAACTGTCCGGCTTGCCTGAACTTTTTTCACTCCTCCCCTCACTGCAGCCGCCTAGTCTCGCCTTTATTTCAGGCGAGGCAAGGCGCATCTCAAACAAGCCTATTATTTGAATGAGATATGAATGAGTTCGTTCACGGGGCAGCGGGATCATCATTTCAGCGATTAAAACATCAAGATCAACTCTGTTCTTCACATGAAGATATCGTATGACTTCAGAAGACTTGGAATGCAACATGAGTTAATACTTTTATACTGCTTTGGTCAGTTTTTGCAATAAATACTTGTGACTGTACATTTATTTGCCTGTTATGTGTTTTATATTGTTTATATATGGGTAGGTTTAGGGTAGGAGTGGAGTTAGTTGCTCCAAACTATAAAAGTAGCCTTTAAATATTAATAAAATCATGTCTGCTTTTATAAACGCAAATAATGAAATGCGTCTGTTTATGACGCCAAAGGTTTATCATTGTAATGAATGAAGCACCCAGCGCGTCGCAAAATGACGCCCAGGGGCACCTTTAGCGTCTTAACTGTGACGCGGAAGGCACTTGACCATGCTTCGGATTTTGACGCCTTGGGAGTGAGAACGGGTTGTCATTTATCAATCTTGCGTAGAAACGGGTGTATATGTTGGCGTAAGATTATGCTTACACTCCTTTCACCGCCTGATTTATGAAGCTGTGCGTACCTCTGCAATCCAGGTCTACGCAATACTTGCCCTTGATAAATGTGGTGGCTGAAAACGATCGTCATTAGAATAACACGCCCCTATATATTCAAGTCTCCGGCTCTCCCACGCCCTCATTTTACGTCATGGACAAACAGAAGACGGCAAAGAAGCGAAACTTCTCAGACGTGGAGATCGGGCGCGCTCAATCATCTCACTAGTCCACTAGTCAGGGCAGTGATTAGGGCATAAGTCAATGGGCTGACTCCCTGATCAGTGCCCTGACTACTGAACTATTGAGATGATTGAGACGTGCCCATCGAGACCATCACCAGGGAAGTGGAAAAAAAACCCGAAGTTGTTTTATTTGGGAGTTTAAAGAGTGGGATTAAAGGCACCTACAAAAACAAAATATGGACCCAAATAACGAGTACTGTTAATAATGTGGAGGTTGAGAAGCGCACTCCAGCAGTTTAAATAGCTGTTTGGATGATAAATTACCATCACAATGCATTATTTTACAGCACGTTTTGAAACAATTAGCATTTAATTTCATATCACGGCACATGTATTGGGGTGTACAATAGTGATGATGATGTGATGTGGAGTACTATTCATTCACATTAATAACTACATCACGATTTGTAAGATTCTTCTTCTTATTATTATTATTATGATTATTATTTTTAATGACGCTTGTTATTCAGAAGAAGAATGTCGTTTTTATTGATTTTATTATTATTTAAAAGAAGAAGGTCATTTTTATTATTTTGTCAGTCTGAATTATTTTAGTCCCAGTCCGTGCGCAGCACCGGGCCAGACGGGCCTGAAACGTCAGATAAAGCGCACAGGCTCGCGACTGGAGGAATACATATGCCTACACATCAAACACTTTGGTAAAGTCACACAAATTAAACATTGACGTTCATGTTGCACAAAAATAAACACTGAATGTTGTTGTTGTGGTTTTTAACAGTGGGTCATAATATAGCATATCTTGTCAGTGCGTTTTGTGGTGTTAGGAATTGTTTTTCCCACTAACTCAAACGTGCGTACACCACCTCCTGAGCTGGCATAGGATTTGAGCGTGCCGTACGCCAACGTCCATTTGATAAATTTCAAAGTCACCGTGGGTTTGGGTGTACGCAAGGTGTACGCTGGAAATTTGGTGTACGCACTTTTGATAAATGAGGGCCATTGAGATTAAAACACAATGCTGTGCCTATATTGGATAAAACAGGAATAGTGCAGCACACTTATGTGAGTAAAACATGTTTTTTTTTATATGCGATAGTAGCTATTGCCTTGTTACAGATCATATTGATTATGTGTACGTGACATGTCTAACAGAGCATACCAGCACGCTGTCACAGGCTGGATATTCCCTAATTAGTTGGTTCATTGCGATTCGGGTTCAGACTCCCAGAGCTCGCAAAGCCCAACATCCCTCGGGGCTATGTGTTTTCCAGACGGGCTACCAAAACGTAAGCACACTGGCAGGCCAGTGAATTTTAAATAGTGTAATAACTTTCATTTCTTGATCTGCGTTATTTTTGAAGCGTGCGAGCGTGAGTGTGTGTGGTTCGCGCTTATCCACCGATCAGACGGACCAAGTAATTAAAACAAAAATCAATCGCGGGTGGATGAGATAAATCATTGTGTGTGTTTGATAAATATGTTTTTAGACTGAGCCCTGTCAAAAAATTATTCCGGCCATTTTTAAAACAATCCCCCCCTCACGTGAACTAATGGGAGCAGAAGTTCATTAAATATGCAAATCTTCTCCAATCCTAGCCGTGGGTGTTTACTTCAGTCTTCAGTGCGGCACGTCCATCAAAACCCAACGTTTTGGAGAGAACCTCGTAGAAAATAGCTTATTGCTTATTAGTTATGATGTTTTTGAATGTAAAAACCATGCAAATGTCATAAGTTGACAAAAGTTTACATTTAAAAAAAAAAAAAAAGTTCATGACACCTTTAAATGTTTATCACTTGTAACATTGGCAATAGCATTGAGGCAACGAGGCAACGAGTCAGTTTATGGATGGAGCCATTATTCTGTTTCACTCTGAAAATACATCACACAACTAAAATAAAATAAAGTCAGTTGCAACTTCCATACTGCTCAGTTCACAACTTCAGTACTGATCGGATTTCAGGTGTGAGGATAACACGATATTCTCATGATGCTTGTGTAACAAGGCCCACCTTGAAATAAGCAACACATAGGCTCAGCAAAGCTGAAACACAATAAAATACCTTTATTATTTATATCAAAAACCACTTATTAAAATGTTTTAGTGCATCACACAACTTGTACCTATGGTCCAAAAGACGATACGCGAATCCCTTGCATATGAACCATGGGCTCCGTAGAGCTGAAATGCACACATTAAAACACATTTATCATTCTTCCCACAACAAACATATTAAAACATTTAGAAGTTCACCTAAACTCATACCTATCTCCGCGATCCAAGCGAACCCAAATGCGAACCGCTCGCAATCACAGTAGGAGTGTCGATCATTTCCTGCCGGCCAGAAACAAGCGCACCTACCGTTCTCGTTCCTACCACGGACCTTTATACCGCGCTAACCACACCCCCTCAACTCATAACTTTACTCGCTAGATGTCACCTGTCACATTCCACCCCCTCCAAATGTATCGGCGACCCGACGATATAAAATAACTAAGTACTTACATAATCATTCCCTACCATCGTTCTTGGCCAATGGTAAGGATTAGAATGTTGACCTGCTGTCCTTCTAGAGGATCTCCGAGGACCTTCCTCCACCACCTGAGAACCCCCCTCGATTTCAGTCCCCTCATCTTGATCCTCCTCTACTAACGATTCCAAATCTTCAGAGGCAGGAACAACATCCTCAGAGGACTCAACGTGCAGTGACCCCAAAGGGAAAATTTCTTCCTCATCTCCTTCTGCAACTTCTCCCTGTGCAGCAACACTAGGCGTCTCCTCAACTCCACCTACGGCCATCGGTACACTCCTAAGCTCAGTTCTATGTACCTGCCGTACTGGACCATCCTGATTCACTGGAACAATAGAGTAAGGGGCCCCCCATTCCTTAGGCTGCTGTACTACTCTATACAAGGTGGAATCCCACTTATCCTGAATCTTGTTACGACCCTTCACAGCATGATTTCGGGTATAGACCAGAACTCCTTCCTCAATACCTGTATCTGTAACCTTAGACTCATGACTCTGATCTCGGAGTTGCCTCCTAGACTCCAACCTCCGCCTCACATGATCATAAGCTCCGTTTAACAATTCCTGGTGCTCTTTCACCCATTCTTCCACAGAACTTTCTCCATCCTCACCTAACTGAACACCCAACACAAAATCAATTGGTAAACGAGGCTCCCGTCCAAACATCAGATAATAAGGGGTCCTACCAGTTGACTGATGAATTGTTGTATTATATGCATAGACTAACTGGGAAAGGTACCGTGGCCAACGCCTCTTCTGGTCAGGGGATAGAGTACGCAACAAGTCATGTAGTGTGCGGTTAAACCGCTCACACTGACCGTTGCCTTGCGGATGGTATGGTGTTGTGCGGCTTTTTTGTATATTATAAAGCTTACAGAGCTGCTGTATCAGGCTACTCTCAAAGTTTCTACCCTGATCTGAATGTATCCTATTAGGAGGGCCAAACAAATTAAACCAATGTTTCACCAACACTTCTGCCACTGTACTAGCTCGCTGGTCCTTTGTGGGAATAGCTTGGGTGTATTTAGAAAAAACATCTGTTAACACCAAGACATTTTCTCTACCATCCGAAGCTGGCTCCAACACAGTAAAATCTATTGCCACTACCTCATGTGGACGACTGGCCTGAATACTACCCATAAAGGGCCTAACCTTAGGTTGTACAGCCTTAGCCAGAATGCACCTTCCACACTCATGACACCACTTCTCTATATCTTTTGTCATACATGGCCAATAACAACGTGATCTTACCAAATATAAAGTACGCTCAACGCCCTGATGTCCGTGGTTATCATGAAGATTGGAAAGCACATTCTGCTGCAAGCACTGAGGCAGAACTAACTGCAAAATCTCCTTACCTCCATCTGAAGCATAAATACAACGATACAGTACAGCATCCTTCTCCTTAAGCCGATCCCACTGTCGAACAAGCTCCTTCGTGCCTGCCCCAAACTTAGCTCGCTCCTTTGGGCCCGGAAATGTACCTCCCTTCCAGTGAACCAAAAAAGGCCCAATCACTGGATCCTGTTTCTGCAACAAGGCAAGATCAACCTCTGAACAACCTGGAAGAGCAACAATATCAGACTGAACAGACAAAGGAATGCTCCCCACAGTACTTCCTCCCTTGGAAGCTTCAGCCAACTGTGGCTCAATATACTGACGGGACAACGCATCAGCGTTCCCATTACGAGACCCTGGTCGGTACTTCAAGGTCAAATTAAATGCAGCCAACTGGGCCGCCCACCTCTGCTCCACTGCGCCAAGTTTGGCTGTATCCAAATATCGCAATGGGTTGTTGTCAGTATACACAGTACAAGATGTACCCAACAAGTATTCCCTAAACTTTTCGGAGACTGCCCACTTAAGGGCAAGAAACTCCAGCTTCATAGAGCTATAGTTCTGCATGTTTTTCTCAGATGGCCTAAGCCCCCTACTAGCAAAAGCAACCGGCCGTATCTTGCCCTCATGCTCTTGTGACAGCACTGCTCCAAGGCCTGAGTGGCTGGCATCTATCTCTAAGATAAACGGCTTCTGAAAATCAGCATAAGCTAAAACTGGAGCCGAAATCAAAGCTTGTTTCAACCGAAAGAAGGAATCACCACACTCTACATTCCAGTGAGCGGCAAGAGGCCTCCTTGGAGTCTTTCCTCTTTTTCCGGCTACATTTAACTGTGCCACTACCCGTTGCAGTGGCGCTGCCATTTGTGCAAAACCAGCAATAAATCTACGATAATAACTGGAGAACCCAATAAAAGATCTTAATTCTGCCAAATTACTTGGTGTTCTCCAATCTCGTACTGCTGCCACCTTATCTGGGTCTGTAGCAACCCCTTCCGTCGAGACAATATGACCAAGGTACCTAACCTGAGTCTGAAAAAAATTACACTTAGACAATTTAACCTTCAACCTCTGTTTTTCGAGACGGGAAAACACCTCCTCCAACCGTTCTAAATGCTGTTGAACAGAAGAAGAAAAAACAATTAAATCATCCAAGTACAACAAAACTGATTGATACCGGCAGTCCCCAAACATGCGCTCCATGAGGCGCTGAAAAGTACTAGGAGCATTGCACAACCCAAATGGCATCCTATTAAATTCAAATAGGCCAAATGGGGTGCAAAAAGCTGTCTTAGCCCTATCCTTTTCAGCAACCTCTACCTGACTATAACCACTGGCCAAGTCAAGTGTCGAAAACCATTTTGCCCCGGCAAGACCATCTAGGGACTCTTCAATCCGAGGCAATGGAAAAGCATCTTTCCTAGTTTTTGAATTTAACTGCCTATAATCTACACACATTCGAAGTCCCCCGTCCTTTTTCTGTACTAATACGATTGGGGATGAATAAGGGCTACTACTTTCCCTAATAATTTGGCCATCCAACAGTTGTTTAATATGAGCCCTAACCAACTCGTATTGTGAAGGGGGGATTCGTCGATAGGGCTGGCGGACTGGTGTTTCATCTAAAAGAGGGATCTCATGAGTTATCAAATTAGTACACCCAACATCCATATCAGTCTTAGCAAACAAAGAGCGATACTTCATTAATAAAGCATTAGCCTTCACTTGTTCCCCCTCGTCTAAACCCTCAAAAGATGGAAAATGTACACTCTCTCCCCCCACATGCTCAACTTGCTGAGAAGTAACATGAGCCATGTGTTCACTGCCACCCAACCTCACAGAAGACTCAACCTGAAGGTTCTGCTCAGCGACTACCTTAGCCACACAGACAGTTGCTATAACCCTACGTGAAGTTAACCACACGTCAGAATAGCTTACATTGGTCACAGGTACATAAGCAATTCCCCTCTCAGACGAGATAAAAGCTGGAGATACCAACAACCCCTCTGGCAGGTTACCCTCTTCAAACTCTAATGGTTCTACTAAAAATTGAATTTGTTCTTGTGAGGGAACCTTAGGACAAGTAACGGGAACAAATGTTAAAGCACCCGCAGCCACACATACTGGAGCCCCACCACGTACTTTTACCTTATAAGCTTCCAGTGAATTCAATACAGCTTCCTCAACCTGGCAATGCCTCAAAGCTTGTCTCCATCCTGGAGCTGACTCCTGCACATAAGGAATACCAAACAGACTGGGTCCATGCTGTTGGAACAACTCTTGATAAAACCCTTTAATAACATTCATACCTAATACTCCAGGAGTTTTAAGCTTTTTAAACTGCATTTGGGGATCCCTAGGATCTCTCACTACCAAGACGCCCATAGATGGCATGCAATTACCAAAAACTGTAATATCCAGCTCTACATAGCCCAGATATGGCAATTCTAGGCCATTTCCTGCTCTAAGATCTAAGCATGAGCACTCATGCAATGAAACATTTTCGAGGTGAGCAAAATATTTATTATAACAACTCTCAGTTATGGTAGTAACCATTGAACCTGTATCCAATAGTGACAAAATCACTACATCCCCAAACTTTACTTCCATCACTGGACAATTACTCACCAATGCAGATACTATATCTGCATTAGAGCCTGATGATACCCCTACCAGTGTGTGGCTCTGCACACTGGCAGGTTCTAGTTTTCCGACTGAGTTATAGTCTCCTTTTCTGGATGTGCAGGTCTAGGACGTGGAGGAGCTAGACAATACCGTGCAATATGTCCCAGCTGATCACAACGAAAACATCTCAACTCACTTTCTGCCTTTTTTTTACTTCTAAATGTCGAAAATGATGCAGGAACATTTGCTCCAGTATTCAAAGGGCTCAAAGCCTTCACCAATGAGTCCAATTGACTCTGTTGTGCTTCAATAAGAGCTCTAAGTTCAGAATACTCTGACTGATTAACACATTTAGGCTCACTCTGCTGCACCTTAACTTGGGCCTCATTAGAGAAATATAAAGTGTCTTTTTGTTTTTGTGTAAAAGACTGTCCTTCACATTGTGCAATCCATTGAACAGCTTCTTTTCGTACATCACGAATTGTCCAATTAGGATGTAACCGCACTTGGTCTCTCAATCTTACTCTCAAATTGTGATCTTTAACCCCATCACAAAACTGGTCACGGAGATCTCTTTGGGATTTAACATGAGCCAAATCATTTGACTTTACAATTTGATCCATTAAAGTCATCAAAGCATGGGAATAATCCAACAGAGACTCTCCGTCCTGTTGTTTACGATTAAAGAAACGACGTTGCAGGGAAATATAAGAATGTGAGCACCCATAAATTTCTCTTAACACTTTAAATATACCATCTATACACTCTTTTTCTTCCCTAGGAAGATATTTCACCTCTATTCGGGCAGCACCCTCCAAATGATTATATACCCACAAAGCTTTTTCTTTCTCAGTAGCTTTTGTTTGAATATGGATCTCCACCAATTCAATCCATTCCTCTATAGTAAAAGAATCTGACTTATCCAAATTCCCTGAAAACTTTGGTACCTTCTCAGTTTGTTGAATAAACACCACTTGGCCCCCTCTCTCCACCTCAGTTGTAGCTGAACCCACATTGTCCATGCCACTGCTTGAAGGCCTAGATGGGGTAGTTGGTGAATCAAGTCCTTGTGACCGTTGCTCCAGATCCATGGTACCGCCTCCAGCTCCTTCCACAGACATGGTGCTGGAACTAGTCTACTTCACAAGCACACACACAGCCCAATGTTGCTCTTGTTAAAAAAAGACAGAAAAAAAATATTTCCCCACTCACAGTTATAGTATTTTGCCACCAATAATCATGGGTAAAAAAAATTCCGACTACGCCAAAATGTAACAAGGCCCACCTTGAAATAAGCAACACATAGGCTCAGCAAAGCTGAAACACAATAAAATACCTTTATTATTTATATCAAAAACCACTTATTAAAATGTTTTAGTGCATCACACAACTTGTACCTATGGTCCAAAAGACGATACGCGAATCCCTTGCATATGAACCATGGGCTCCGTAGAGCTGAAATGCACACATTAAAACACATTTATCATTCTTCCCACAACAAACATATTAAAACATTTAGAAGTTCACCTAAACTCATACCTATCTCCGCGATCCAAGCGAACCCAAATGCGAACCGCTCGCAATCACAGTAGGAGTGTCGATCATTTCCTGCCGGCCAGAAACAAGCGCACCTACCGTTCTCGTTCCTACCACGGACCTTTATACCGCGCTAACCACACCCCCTCAACTCATAACTTTACTCGCTAGATGTCACCTGTCACACTTGATTACAATACATTTTTGTTTGATTAAGCTCACATTAATTCACTATGTATTCTCAGTTCCAGACTGCTTATCTGGAAGAAATTGTTTTCATTGTAATTATGGGTTTTGTCGTCAGTCCCTTCGTCACAAAACTAATCAGAATTAGTGATTCGACACATTATTTCCCCATCCAAATACCAGGAATATTTTAGAGGTGTTTTCTAATTCACAGGCAGCGGTTATGTTGATGGAAAGTCATATGCAATCGCTCTTGTTTACTTCCTCTGAGAGTCTGCTGGCTAATTGAATGGCATATACCCTGATGATAAGGGTGCAAGGCCTGGGGAAATCAATGGTATTTAAACAGTTCTCAACAACTATTGATGAACATGGCATTGGTAGCCATTTGGAATAATGTTACATTCTTGCTGTTTTACAAATAATAATCTCAGTATGAGGCATTTACAGCAATTCTATGAATCCGTTCTCTCAGTACTTCATTTTGCTAGGTAAGGTAAGCAATTTCAGAAATGCAAGCAATAGCCAGCTAGCTTTGAAAGCATAAGATGCCACCCTCTCTTCAGAGTACGCCTCCTTCAAAAAACATGACCGCACACAGCAGAGTCTTCAAAGCAGTATGATAGGAGAGACTGCGTTAAAGGGTTTGTTTATCCAAAAATGAAAATTGTCATTAATTACTCACCCACCCTCATGTCATTCCAAACCTGTAAGACCTTTGTTCATCTTCAGAACACAAATGAAGATATATTTGATGAAATTTGAGAGTTTTCTGACCCCACAATAGCTGCGTTTCCATTACAGATGTTTTCTAAATGATGATGAAAAACTATTGCAAAATAACATTGTTTCCATTAAACAATGTTATGCGTAGGGATGTCCCGATCAGGTTTTTTTGCCCTCGAGTCCAAGTCATTTGATTTTGAGTATCTGCCGATACCGAGTCCCGATTCGATACTTCTATAAGACATAAAAAAGAATAAAGAAGAGTGAAAAAACGATCCAGTATGTTCCTTATTTTTTATTTTCCCGCAAAAAAAAGTCTGTTAGTGCATCAGTGACAACTTCACTCAGAGAAGACATCGATCTCAGCCGTCAATCATGACATCACACAGCCGTTTTACTAACTAAACAGCACCAAATAACTAACTAAAACTAAACTTATTAAAAAAATTAACACTTGAAATGAAATCATCGTGATGATAACTGCGTACAATGACATTTGGGGAAAAATAACTCAACTTTGGGGGAAAAAAATATTTGAAGTGCAATTTGATAGTTTAGTTTGCCTCGCGTCCATTAGCTCAGTGTTTCCCAACCTTTTTCAGTCATGGCACCCTTTGAACATTTTCAAAATTTTGTGGCAACCAACCTCGCATACGTTACGTTAGAGGTGTAACGGTACAGATTGTTCACGGGTCGGTTTGTATCACAGTTTTAGGTTCATGGTTTCAGTACGGTTAGGTATTTGCTATGTTCAGGGGGAAAAAGGACAACTGTCAAATAAAAATAAAGAAAATAAGAACAAATAACTTAAATACAAGCAGCAGCTTATAAAAGCTGATACTAATAAAATTAACAATGCTTTTCAGGTTTTTATAGGTCTAACATTAGTTTTTAGGTAGAGAAATTGAATCAAATAGGCTAATCAAATGTAAAATAGCTGCATATTTAACTTTTTAAATTAAAGACTAATCCTTACAAAAGCTATTCAATCAAGAGCAGCGAGTGATTCCTTATCTTTTGTTTGACATTAAACAGACAGCAGTAAAGGCTACTGCCCCTTTAAGACGTAATGGAAGGCTCTGCGTCGTCTTTCTCGACTGTATAAAGTCCTTTTAAAGCATATTCAGACTATGTCTACTTGGATACTCATCAAGATGGACATGTTGACATATTTCTTGTGTGAGTTGGTCCATTTAAGCCAAGACTTGAAAGAGAACTCAATATTTGCTCGCTGTGAGACGAGTGCGTGCTTTCGGATGATGCACATCGGATCGGGACATCGGATCGGGACATCCGTTATGTGACTAAAACTTTTTTTTTTGCCTCTCACAATTTCATTTCAAAAATTATGCCACGTGTTTTTGGGTTTATATCACATCCACTGCACTGGCCATTATTTTTAATGGAAGGAGACGTGGCTTATGTTATCCAAGAATTAATGGCAAGGAAAGCACACTTGAGCTGTTTCTGGGTGTTTCTCCCTTATATCTGCCTCAAGATGTTCATGATCATTTGTGGCATTTCTTTTGTTGTCTAGAATCCAGTATTACTGTAATTCTATTGTATTTTATGAGTTTAATAAAGATGTCATCTGTAAAGAATACGACAGGTGACCTGTAAATGCAAAAAAAAAAACTGTTTCCATTGCAGTTTTGAGAAAACGTCCGTTTTCGAATAGCCCTTTTGAACGCTTTGGCGTATTTTCAATTCCCGATTTCAATTTGCTCAATTTGAAGGGTAATGGAAACACGGCACATTATATTAACATTAGATGCTAAATTTAAACAGATTTTTAAATAAGTTACCTGGTTGCCTTCATTTTAGTTCATTGAAATACATTTTTTTTGTTCATACAATTAACATTTTTGAGAATCGCAAACTTTATTCAAATTTTAATAAAAGATTTTCTAAGCATATTGGGTAACTGTCTTTTATTTGTGATGATGCAGTGAAACATGCCAATTTTTTAATGTGGTTTAGATACAATAATATTTAACTTTTAAAGCAACCAGGTTTCTTTGTTTTTTAAGTTAAACCAACAAAAAATACAGTGTAGTTTTGACATGCAATAATCTATATTTCATACAGTGAAGATTATGCAATGCTTTACGTTTGATTATTACATTTCCTTACCTGAATTACTGTTAGACCTGAATCTTCAAGCACTTAATTCTTAGCACTGTTCTTACTTTATTACTGACTGTTCATTGTATTCAATATTTGATAAATGTATATTATTAGGCTTGTAGTTTTAGCGCATGGCCCAATGTAAACATCTTGTTAGTCTTTGTTGACATACTTTTCTGTTAGAAAATTAACATATTTCACTAAATTTAAAATGTAATAATAAAGGGTTGTATAAAAATAAATGTGATAAAAATAAACATAAATCATCAATTAGCCTAACATACATTCTTTGTAAAATAATGTGTTTTATATGTGTTTGACATAAAATGTGAATATTATCATCAGCTGATTAATGTAGGCTATTTGAGTAAAATATTTATTCAAATAATAAAAATCTAGTTACCACTAGAATAGTTGCAAAAATAAAGAGATAGACTTGCTTTTTGAATGGAAATTTTACTTGGCGTCTATAATAAGAACATATAATAAAAAAATAAGTATCATTATTTGATACTATAGGAATAGTGATTACATTGAGGTACTCTTTTATTAGCGATACAGTGGGTTAATATGACTTCAGTGTTACAGTTGTTTTTAGAAATATATAAATTGAATTAATAATTAGTGCACCTATGTTTCTTGTATCAAAAGATGACTAGTGTATTTCAAGTGTAGTTTTTTTTTTTTTTTTTAAAGAAGGAAACGTAAACCATTTTTACAGCTTCCCCTGGTCTCCCCTACTTGTGATTGTGCTATTTCAATATCTCCAGTCCATACAATCCAACGGCTCTGTGATGTTCACAATATATCTGGAACGTTTAAATCCTCAAATCTGTGCTTTTTATTCATTATTATTCATTCTTCTGAATTTGACAACATAAAGCCAATATGTAGAAGAAAATACGGTGTCTGAATAAGCCCCCTGAGGCTAAATGCAACAGTATATGCAGGGAGAAGATGATCTGCAAGAGGTAATTTATCTAAATCCTTCAAAGATGACACACACCTTTTTTTTTTCCTGTGCATTAATACTAATTTCAGCTAAGGGTGTTTTCAAACAAAGCTTTTGATTTTTTTAATTATATATATATATATATATATATATATATATATATATATATATATATATATATATATATATATATATATATATACATATATACAGTCTTGTTCAAAATAATAGCAGTACAATGTGACTAACCAGAATAATCAAGGTTTTTCGTATATTTTTTTATTGCTACGTGGCAAACAAGTTACCAGTAGGTTCAGTAGATTCTCAGAAAACAAATGAGACCCAGCATTCATGATATGCACGCTCTTAAGGCTGTGCAATTGGGCAATTAGTTGAATTAGTTGAAAGGGGTGTGTTCAAAAAAATAGCAGTGTGGCATTCAATCACTGAGGTCATCAATTTTGTGAAGAAACAGGTGTGAATCAGGTGGCCCCTATTTAAGGATGAAGCCAACACTTGTTGAACATGCATTTGAAAGCTGAGGAAAATGGGTCGTTCAAGACATTGTTCAGAAGAACAGCGTACTTTGATTAAAAAGTTGATTAGAGAGGGGAAAACCTATAAAGAGGTGCAAAAAATGATAGGCTGTTCAGCTAAAATGATCTCCAATGCCTTAAAATGGAGAGCAAAACCAGAGAGACGTGGAAGAAAACAGAAGACAACCATCAAAATGGATAGAAGAATAACCAGAATAGCAAAGGCTCAGCCAATGATCACCTCCAGGATGATCAAAGACAGTCTGGAGTTACCTGTAAGTACTGTGACAGTTAGAAGACGTCTGTGTGAAGCTAATCTATTTTCAAGAATCCCCCGCAAAGTCCCTCTGTTAAAAAAAAGGCATGTGCAGAAGATGTTACAATTTGCCAAAGAACACATCAACTGGCCTAAAGAGAAATGGAGGAACATTTTGTGGACTGATGAGAGTAAAATTGTTCTTTTTGGGTCCAAGGGCCACAGGCAGTTTGTGAGACAACCCCCAAACTCTGAATTCAAGCCACAGTACACAGTGAAGACAGTGAAGCATGGAGGTGCAAGCATCATGATATGGGCATGTTTCTCCTACTATGGTGTTGGGCCTATTTATCGCATACCAGGGATCATGGATCAGTTTGCATATGTTAAAATACTTGAAGAGGTCATGTTGCCCTATGCTGAAGAGGACATGCCCTTGAAACGGTTGTTTCAACAAGACAATGACCCAAAACACACTAGTAAACGGGCAAAGTCTTGGTTCCAAACCAACAAAATTAATGTTATGGAGTGGCCAGCCCAATCTCCAGACCTTAATCCAATTGAGAACTTGTGGGGTGATATCAAAAATGCTGTTTCTGAAGCAAAACCAAGAAATGTGAATGAATTGTGGAATGTTGTTAAAGAATCATGGAGTGGAATAACTGCTGAGAGGTGCCACAAGTTGGTTGACTCCATGCCACACAGATGTCAAGCAGTTTTAAAAAACTGTGGTCATACAACTAAATATTAGTTTAGTGATTCACAGGATTGCTAAATCCCGGAAAAAAAAAAATGTTTGTACAAAATAGTTTTGAGTTTGTACAGTCAAAGGTAGACACTGCTATTTTTTTGAACACACCCCTTTCAACTAATTGCCCAATTGCACAGCCTTAAGAGCGTGCATATCATGAATGCTGGGTCTTGTTTGTTTTCTGACAATCTACTGAACCTACTGGTAACTTGTTTGCCACGTAGCAATAAAAAATATACTAAAAACCTTGATTATTCTGGTTAGTCACATTGTACGGCTATTATTTTGAACAAGACTGTATATATATATATATATATATATATATATATATATATATATATATATATAAACACAACATATTGCCAAAACATTTTATATAGCCAATGTTATAGGTGTAGGAGCATCTAATTACCCCTCATATGCCCTCTTGTGGTTCTCAAATGCATTGCTTGTTGTAACTCTAGCTACAGGTTTTTATCAATTGCTAAACAAGCATCGAATAAAACAATAATCTCGGAAATGCAGGGAACAAACAAAAACGCTTGCGCAACTCCATTGCTGCTCCAGAAAAACAAACTACATCCACTGTTCCCTTAACGCTGGGTTCTTTGGAAAGCTGTAGAGGATTGTCTTCCCCTGGCAACTAGGGTGGTCATATGTCTGGATTTTGGCCGGACAGTCCGGATTTTAAGCCCCCTTAAGGCGCAGCTTCAAGCCGGACACTCATTTGTCCTCCTTTTTGGAGTTGTGCTAAATTGGCCTTGAAAACCCCCGCTCTATAATCTTTATTGGGGCGGAGCAGCATAGCGTCTAATGCCATTAGATCTCTGGTCAAACACATGATTAGCTGAAAGCGGTGTTAAATCAATATCTGATATATCATTGGTTAAAAATGTAAACAAGCCTCCATGTCTACATGCTGTCTGTCATATCATAATGTTAACATGCTGAACAGTCAGACCTCATATAATCCAGAATGGACAAAAACAGCACAAATTTATATCAAAAAGCAGAGACACTTTTCATGGATGTTTTCACTTTTCAAGCACTGTGCACTTTGCAAGACAGATTCATCACAATATCTTGAATAAATACAAATTCTGTGAACAAACAGAATTTTGCTGCTTCCGTTACACAGGTCTACATCAAGATATATCTTAGATCAAATAAGCAATGAATAGAATAGGTTATTTCAGAATCACTGTATCATGATACCAGCAATACGATGGACACAACTGTATTGTAGTTGCAAGTACACCAGTCCTATGCAATTATTCTTTTCTCACTAAATGCTGCAAAGTGTCCTCCTTTTTGGTGTTATGGAAATGGCTATCCTACTGGCAACCAAAATCCACTTCTTTGGTGATATTTTTGATTTCTGGAAGTCCTTTGACCTGTGCAGTGCAGCGCAACACAACCGCTGATTTCTCTAAAGCCAAACAAAGTGTGTGGTGGGGCATGCTTGCCCCCATGCCCTTCCAGAAGAAGTGCCAGTACAGGCAAATTCCCCCCTTCTTGACGTCCCGTAGATCCATACTTACAATATTTATTTTTAAGTATTTTTTGTCACAGATATTTGAAATATATGTGATATTTCAACAATTTTTAATGTTTACTCTTCAGTGGTATGCACCTGAAAGTTGTTTTTTTATATTTTTTATATCATAGCTATCAAAATCCAGTGTTCGGCATTTTGCGTACGTGAGTTTTTGTTGTAGATGTCTTAAAAAAAAGAAAAAAAATTGTGTACTGTGCTAATTAATTGAGATTTCTTACAGCTCTTACAGGTTGTTGGCCTTGTCTGTTTCGTTGCTTCTATTGCTCTCCCCTTTTTTGTAAGTCGCTTTGGATAAAAGCGTCTGCTAAATGATTAAATGTAAATGTAAATGTAAATGTTATCTTAACATTCTGATTGATTAGTACAGGTGCTGGTCATATAATTATAATATCATCAAAAAGTTGATGTATTTCACTGTAGTCAGGTTCGTGGCTTTTAACTCTCTCGTGGGGAAGGAAGAAGGCGGGGTCGTATGACTGGGACTAGTGAAACTTTATTTCTCAAACACAACGTGTACACACAAACACGCACGAGGGCGTAAAACTCTGTCTCTCCAACTCAATCTCACAACTCTTGAACTCTTCAGTATCACTATCGTCTCAGGCTCAGGGGTGTCCGACTAGTCCCAGTCTCTCTCTCTCTTCCTCTCCTCCCGCAGTGGCTTTTGTGCTGTCTCTCCACGCCAATTACTGCAAATAGACACAGGTGTTATTCATTTGCACTTGACCTACTTACTGCCCCGTACCTTCTCTCATGCTACAGACCCCGCGAAACTCGCCCCCTCCGCCACATTCACTAATTTCATTCAAAAAGTGAAACTTGTATATTGTATTAATTCATTACACAGACTGATATATTTCAAATGTTTAGTTCTTTTAGTTTTGATGATTATAACTGAGAACTAAGGAAAATCTCAAATTCAGATTCTCAGAAAATTAGGATATTGTGAAAAGGTTCAAAATTTGAAGACACCTGGTGCCACACTCTAATCAGCTAATAAATTCAAAACACCTGCAGAGGCCTTTAAATGGTCTCTTAGGCTAGTTCTGTAGGCTACACAATCATGGGGAAGACTGCTGACTTGACAGTTGTCCAAAAGATGACCATTGACATCTAGCACAAGGAGGGCAAGACACAAACGGTCATTGCAAAAGAGGCTGGCTGTTTACAGAGCTCTGTGTCCAAGCACATTAATAGAGAGGTGAAGGGAAGGAAAAGATGTGGTAGAAAAAAAGTGTACAACCAATAGGGTTAACCGCACCCTGGAGATGATTGTGAAACAAAACTAATCAGTGTCAGTGCTTCAACCACTGCGTACAGACATATGCAAGACATGGGTTTAACCTGTTGCATTCCTTGTGTCAAGCCACTCGTGGAACAACAGACAGCGTCAGAAGCATCTCGTCTGGGCTAAAGACAAAAAGGACTGCTGAGTGGTCCAAAATTTTGTTCTCTGATTAAAGTAAATTTAGCATTTCCTTAGGAAATCAGGGTCCCAGAGTCTGGAGGAAGAGAGGAAAGACACAATCCACATTGCTTGAGGTCCAGTGTAAAGTTTCCACGGTCAGTGATGGTTTGGGGTCCCATGTCATCTGCTGGTGTTGGTCCATGGTGTTTTCTGAGGTCCACGGTCAATGCAGCCATATACCAGGAAGTTTTAGTGCACTTCATGCTTCCTGTTGCTGACCAACATTATGGAGATGCAAATTCCATTTTCCAACAAGGCTTGGCACCTGCAAACAGTGCCAAAGCAACTAGTAGGCCTACCTGGTTTCCATGGTATTCCTGTTTTTAATTTGCCAGCAAACCTGCCTGACCTTAACCCCATAAAAAAATCTATGAGGTATTGTGAAGAGGAAGATGGAATATGCCAGACCCAACAATGCAGAAGAGCTGAAGGCCACTATCAGGCTTTCACAGGACCTGACCAGTGCCACAGACTGATTGGTAAAAGGAGCCCAAACTAAGTATTGAAAGCTGTACATGCTCATACTTTTTATGTTCATACTTTTCAGTTGGCCAACATTTCTAAAAATCCTTTCTTTGTATTGGTCTAAAGTAATACTCTAATTTTCTGAGACACTCAATTTGAGATTTTCCTTAGTCAATTTGTCAATTATAATCATCAACTTGTCAATTATAATCATCAAAATTAAAAGAAATAAACAATTGAAATATATCAGTCTGTGTGTAATGAATATAATATACAAGTTTCACATTTTGAATGGAATTAGTGAAATAAATCAACTTTTTGATAATATTCTAATTATATGACCAGCACCTGTATATGTTTTGCAGATGGTGAAGTAGGCTATGAATGACAAATGTTCATGGATTTTGAAACATGTGGTCATCTAATGCATTTTATGTGAAAGCTTAATTTATGTGACTTCAGCATTGCATGATGCCTGTTAGCAACTGATAAAAAAACCTCAACCGTAGCAAAAGTGATGCTAAACAGACAAAAAGTGTTTATTAAAATAATAATCAATAATTATCAGACGAACCAAATAATGTCACAGTCTCTGGAAAAAAGGTTTGGTTAAATGATATTTATGTTTCACAGGTTGAGTAGCAGTCTGATGGCAGTGACTTCTTCTACTGGTTGTGTTGGATAACAACGCAGTGGGGAATAGAACCAGAATCCATTTCAACAGCCTTCAAACTAAATTTTGTGAAATACTGATCTCCTGGAGCACCAAAATGGTCCTAAAAATCTGGAACACGCAGATGAAATGTCCTTGAAGTAAGGGTTTGCTCTCCTGAGCTTAACTTGTTGAAAAGTCTCTGTGTATCTTCTGCCTCTCGGGGCCAGACTTGGTCAATCTGCATTTGTCTCTTTGGCATGGAGAGTTGAATGTGCTGCATCTGTTATTGTCTCACTGGATGAAGACTCTGAACATGTTTTTTATAGTCTCTTTTCTCACAGACTGGAATTTTAGAACATGGTCGTATCTGTTGCTTCCTCGCAAGCTGTAGACTCAGAACTTGGTCTGTTGTTGTCTCTTTGGATGAACCGGAGGCTCAAAATGGTGCAGTGTATATGTTGCTGCCTTCCCAGTAACAGGCCAGAGGCTTAGAACGTGTTGATCTGTTTCTGTCTCATCTTTGCTGGCTAGATATTTAGAATGAGACTGTATCTGTTAATGTCTCTGTGTTCATCTGTTTCTGTCTATCCCCTAACAGGACAGATTCATATCTGTTATGTCTCACCTGATGGGAGACCCAGAACAAGGAGTGTCAATTGAAAGGGTACCTTTAGTTGTATTCGATGAGGAGGAGATTGCAATTTGGCACTTCTCCATTCCAGTACTGTGATTGACTGCTGGCATCAGATGGAACACACATAGTGTGGCCCACCCTTCATTGCCCTCTGAAACTCATTTGCATGAAGCACACAGTTGGAAGTCTTTAAAATGTCTTTAAAGTTTTACCAATTGGTTTTACCAATTACCAATTTCTCACTTCCCAAGACACCACCAGAATACCTTTGGCAATATTAAAATCAAATAGGGATCTAACAAGTTGGAAAAAGATTAAGCCGTCATGCATGCTATATATAAAGCGATTTGAGTGCCTAGAAAAGCACTGTATAAATGTAACATTATTATTTTCTGTACATTAACAGCTGAATTTGAGTAAGATGTCATGACAAATAGTCACTGAGAATTCTTATTTTCTAAATAAGTATGAAATGGATGTGCCATTTTTTAAAATCAGTTTTAAGGTTTGAAAACATGAATGGATTTGGATGAATCGTTGTGGTCTTTCTCTCAGCCACTGCTGCTGCATCTGGAGGCCCTGGCGCATTTTTATGGCAGTCACAGGCCAAACCCTTATAAAATAGTCAATGTGACAAGGGCTAGTGCCAGAGGTCTTCTTCTTGCCCTCTAAGATGAGTCTGGCTGTTGTCCTGACATCTTTATCTGGGGGGTATTCCAGAAAGCAGGTTATGTGACATACTTGGGTATGTTTAAGAGCAAGTACGCAGATAACCTCAACTTTCAGTTCCAATAAAGGAGATAACTTTTAGGGTATGTAAGTATCCATAGCAACTCATTCTCTGAGCATAACCTGCTCGAGAGCAGCTCATGATTCAGGGTTAGTTTGCTAAAGAGGTATTCAGAGGCGTGTTCTATAATTAATATTGTTGTATTAATATAACTAAAGTTGTTATATAGTTACATTTATATAATATGGACTATTCTTTGTACCCTCTGCAAATATACGTTTGCAGAGGGTACAAAATGCAGCTGCACGTTTATTAACAGGGACGCGTAAACGAGAACACATCACACCTATATTGGCTTCCCTTCATTGGTTACCCGTTCAGTTTAGAATTGATTTTAAGATTTTACTTTTAGTTTTTAAATTATTAAATAATATTGCTCCGAAATATTTCTCAGAGCTATTAAAGCCAACTAGGCAACTGCTTCTAGTATGCCCTAATGCAAGACTAAAGAGCAGAGGTGACCCTGCCTTTGCAATAGCGGCCCCCAAACTCTGGAATAATTTGCCTTTGTACAGTCCCTGACAAAAGTCTTGTCGCTTATCTATTTTCTAGAAATACCTGATATTAACCTGACTTTTAATTAATCAATTGGTGTTAGAAATAGCTCATATGAAAAGCTAAAACCCTCCCAAATGATGTTTAATGCACTGAAATAAATAATTTTCGAAGAAAAAATATTGATAATTTAATCAAGACAGAAAGGTCAAATTTAGGCAAGACAAAAGTTTTGTCGCCTATACAGAAATTGAACAAATTTACTGCAAATACAAAAATATGTCAGCAAATTAAGTTGTGGTGCTGTGAGATCCAAATTTAATATCTTGTATGACTTCCATGAGCTTGAAGGACTGCGTCCATGCGGTTTGGCAAGGATTCATACAATTTATTGATGAAGTCATCAGGAATAGCTAAGAAAGCAGTCTTGCATGCCTCCCAGAGTTCATCAATATTCTTTGGTTTCGTCTTCCATGCGTCCTCTTTCATCCTACCCCACATATGCTCAATGATGTTCATGTCTGGTGACTGGGCTGGCCAATCCTGGAGCATCTTGATCTTCTTCGTCTTGAGGAACTTTGATGTGGAGATGGAAGTATGCGATGGAGCACTGTCCTGCTGCAGAATTTGGCCTCTTTTATGGTTGGGAATATAAGAGGTAGCTAAGATTTCTTGGTATTTTAGACTATTGGTGTTGCCTCCCACCCTGCAGATCTCTCGCACACCCCCATACTGGATGTAACCCCAGACCATGATTTTTCCGCCACCAAACTTCACTGTTTTCTGGGTGAATCTTGGATCCATTCGGGCACCAGTAGGTCTCCAGCAATATTTGCGGCGACTATGGTGTAATTCAACAGAAGATTCATCTGAAAAATCCACCTTCTGCCACTTTTCCAGCGTCCATCCTTTTAGCAGGCTGTGGGCCTTGGCAAATGCCACACGGTTTTTCAATTGTCTTTTGTTTAGTGCGGGCTTCTGGGCACTGATTCGACCATGGAGGCCATTTCAAGACAGAATCCGACAAACTGTTCTGGTTGACACAGGGACTTCAGGTGACCAGGTCTCGTGGAGCTCTGCTGCAGTGGAAAATGGGCTGGCCTTGGATTTTCGAGCCAACAAACGGTCCTCTCGAGCAGTTGTCTTGCGGGGTCTGCCTGACCTGGGCTTGTCAAAAACGTCTCCAGTCTCTTCAAATCTTTTTTTTATCCTCTGTACTTGAAGCTGAGACACATTGAAGGGGTCTGCCACATCAGCAGTGGATCTGGTCTTCAGCCTCTTGATAATCAAAACTTTAGTCTCAGGGTGAATCTTAGGCATGTTTGCAGAGGTCTAGTTGCAGTTGATGTGAAGGTCTAGCGTACTGGGGTTCTTTGTATACACACTTGAGACCTAATTGATCCATTATTAGTCACAGGTGAAGCTCATATGACAAGGTGACAACACTTATGTCTTTGCAAAAATTGACTCAATGGGCTTTACCAAGCTGTGAATATTAGAATACTTTTTGAAAGTTTAGTTTTTCACTGAAACATTATCACAAAAGCTGGTGGGATTAAAATGAGCCATTTCTTGTAAAATAAATCTTGATTAGAAATATATTTCAGCGGCACTTTAGGTCAGTTTGTACACAAGCGACAAGACTTTTGTCAGGGACTGTACATTAGGCAGGCACCTTCACTGGCTATCTGTATAGTGCAGCATACAACACAGTATGAGAGTTACCTGTTAGGAGTTTCTCTTAAGTGTGCATTTCTGATTATTATTGTATTTATTATTGCATGTTATTTTATTGCATGTCTGTACAGCACTTTGGTGAACATCTGTTGTTTTAAAAAGGTGCTCTATAAATAAACTTTGATTTGATTTGACTATTCTATATGAGTTCTAAAGCACTATTATAACAAGGTAATGTTTAAATGTTAATTTAATTTGAATATATTTCTTATTTATTTTGCTGTCATCTTACACACGGATCTGCATTCAATGAATTAGCATCAAACAAACAATATAATCCTGATTTTCAGTGAATAAAAAGTTTGAAGAAATGATTGCACAGCCACCAAATAGGTGGCGATGTGTACTAGGTAGGTTATGTAAATTGCCATTAAAGGTGCCCTAGAATGAAAAATTGAATTAACCTTGCCATAGTGAAATAATAAGAGTTCAGTACATAGACATCACATACTGAGAGTCTCAAACACTATTGCCTCCTACTTCTTATGTAAATCTCGTGAATCATAACACAAGGGGAAAAAAAGTGCTTCTCAACATAAACCCAACCGTGACGCAAGCGTTGGGGATCATTTATACGCATGCCCCCAACATTTGCATTAGTGATGGGAACTTCGGTTCTTTACCATGAACCGGTTCTTTCGGACAGTTCGTTTCAATGATCCGGTTAAAAAAAACGGATCACCGGTTCTTTTACATCTTTACGTAATGATGTAATTTCTATCATCCCGGCGGTTGAAAACACATTCAAACACAGCCATATAAAGCATTTCTAATCAAAACTTAGTATAGTAATAATTATTATTGTCATCATCGTCATCTTTGATAATTTTTTTCATTTATGTTTTGCAACAGCACTCAATACAAACAGGTGATGTTTTACACGGATTAAATAAACTTACATTGACAAAACATAAACTTACACAAATCCTCGGTTCACCCGGGCTCATGTATTATCAGCATCAGCTGTCCCACTCTGAGAGAAACAGTTCGGTTACAATGCTATCACGCATGCTGATATCTCCACTCACCGGTTCTCAGAATCGAATATGTCCGAAAGATCGAACGTGTCCGATAGAAACGGTTCTCGGTTCTGTACTGGTGATCTGAGAACTGTTGCAAGCTGGTCGATCTGACTCGAGAGAAGCGCTGTGTGTGTGTGTGTGTGTGTGTGTGTGTGTGTGTGTGTGTGTGTGTGTGTGTGTGTGTGTGTGTGTGTGTGTGTGTGTGTGTGTGTGTGTGTGTGAGAGCCTGTTTATGTGGTTTATGAGGACACAAATTTGTATAACTACATGGGTATTACACTGGTATTACACTATAAATGTGGTTTATGAGGACATATCAGATGTCCTCATAATTCAAATGGCCTTAAAAACATACTAAATGAGGTTTTTTTGAGAAAGTAAAAATGCAGAATGTTTCCTGTGATGGGTAGGTTTAGGGGCAGGGGCAGTGTAAGGGGATAGAAAATACGGTTTGTACAGTATAAAAACCATTACGCCTATGGAGAGTCCCTGTAAACCACATAGACCAACATGTGTGTGTGTGTGTGTGTGTGTGTGTGTTGATGTTTATTAGAATCCGATACCACAACAATTTAATTCAAGATCATTCGTTTGTTAGGCCCATTTCAAGCAAGCTTCACTCAGCGTCTTAAACTGAAGAAAGTGGCAATTACAACTGTATTCCTGCAAGCAGTAAGTAGCGATTTATCCACTTATTGACTGTTTAAACAAATTCTGATTAAATTGAAAGTTATTTAGAGAGACAGCATTTTCTAGATAACGCAAGATGCTTACAGTAACAATATGAAACACCGAGTACCATACCAAACTAAATAGTGTGTCTAATGACAAAGGGTTATATTATTTTGTATTACAAAATACAACCCTAGATACTTTGCTTACAGATCATTCTTCTAGCAAACGTCCCCTTTTCCACCATATAAGTTAAAACGATATAAAATAAATAAGGCTATTTATTTTGTAAAAATATGTTATATATTTATATTTTTGAGAACTGAAGTAGGCCATTGATGTTTTTGCACACTTTCAGCGTACATCACAGTGACTGCGTAACGTTAGCCTACATTGTGACTAACGTTATATAAACATGCAATATCGTTGACGAAAAAAGACAAGTCTAAAATGTAAACTGGATGACACTAAGCAGAACATCGCAAATGGAGATTGCTGAAATGCAGCTTACATGTTTATTGGTGTTTTCAGATCATCCGCGCGTGAGAGAGAGCTTGGATGCATATGGTTGCCAGATTGGACATGTTTAGGTAAAACACCGGATAGTATATGAGTTTCTTTTCACAGAAAAGCTCTGTTTGGGGGATTTAATGACTGAAATCTGGCAAGCAAAAATCAGAAGCACACAAGCTCTTTCTCGCACGTGGGTGATATGAAAACACCAATAAACAAGTAAGCTGCATTTCAGCAATCTTCATTTGAGATGTTCTGCTTAAAGTGTCATTCAGTCTGTCTGTGTTCTGTCAGGACTCACGAGCCGCTTTACTGAACTGCTGTGAGCTGCTGAAATAAGCCAATCAGAGCAGAGCTCAACATTAATATTCATGACCCTTCCAAATAAGGCAAAAACAGAGCATTACATCCTAGGGACAATTTATAGGGTTGTAAATGGACCTGTAAAACTATCTGGACAAATTTTGCCCTTAAATAAGTCCAGTACCGCTGCTGGCCATCTTTATGCCCTACGCATCATTTTATGGTACCAGCATACCTCAATTAAGCAAGCTTTGGGTTTATCAACCGAAGGTTCAGGCTATATGATGGTAAGTTAACCTTGCTTTTTTTGGAATACCCCCCTGATGGTGTTGGACAGTTTGTTTGTGTTAGTCCAACAAGATCCAATTAATATTTTGCCACTGTTATGTCCACTGTTATGTTACTGTTACATACATTTTAGTTGTGATGAGTCAATTCATTTTTGTTCATGAAGTCAAAACTATCCTCAGCCTCTTCATTGGTCACTTTACATTTACATTGTTTAATTATTAATACAGAAGACCACAGATACTCAGTTGGTTTTGAGCTATAAGTAGAAAGTAATTCTGCAGCACAACCGCAAAAAAGTTTGCTGTCAAAAAAAAAAAAAAAAATCTGAGCTTTAGAGGTACAACAGCAGCTTGTCAGTGGGGCAGCATCCTTAAATACACTCGTTGTGCCTGCAGTACACGTTAGGGTACTAATATACCCTTTAGGCCACGGTGACAATCTGTCATCATACCCCTAAAGGTACAATTTTTGCACATTTTTTTTAACAGTACAGTATAATCCTCAAGTTTTAACAAGTTATAATGCCAGTGGTGCTGTTTTCATAAACAGACATCATGCCATGTCTGATGTAACTGGCTGATAGTCAAGCCTCAGGAAGTTTGTGGAACTTTTTAAATTACTTCTGTGTAATGAACATAAGGAGTTTTTAGTCTGAACACCAAAGCAAAACTGCAAAAGCTGATAGTCCAGGCTGCATTAAACAATAATACAATTAGACCCCCTAGCCATCCCAATTTTGCAATATCAATTGCTGACATTCAGTGAACATAAATAAAGGTATAGGCCATTAAAAAGCTGAACAGAATACTGCTTTGAAAATGTTATTAACGTTGGCCTTTATCAGAGTTATTAGCAATGCCCTTAATGATAAATAACACAATACAGTAAATTAACTTGCTGTCACATGTTCACGAAGATGAAGTCTATTTTGCATTTTCAGTAGTTTCACAGTAAAGTGCAATGTGTGTGCGGCGTTGGCTTCAGCTTCTTCTGAAAATGTTGTGTTTATGACATTATGATTCCGTGCTGGTAATAGAAATCCACTCCTCTGCCAAGCTTTCCATACTAATGAGATCAGTCACCACCCATTTTAATTGTTTTTTTCTTCGTCTTCCCATCTGTCTTATAGGGCAACCAAAATGTTCCAGAACTTAATTGCTCGAGAGGGAGAACAAGACTGAGACAGGATTACTTCAAAGGATCTTTCTGCCACCAAACAAATAACAGTTCTTCCCACACAATCAAACAAATGTCAATTAGCAAGCATCACATCCCCTCCCTCTCAGCCCAATTAAGAGGATAGAAGGCTATCACACAAATATGCCACTGCTCAGAGACCTGTGAAATAATGCTGGCTAAAGTTAGCTGGGCTTACAGGCCAGGCCTTTCTAGCCATTTTCCAATTAAAGACCATGATCTACTAATGAATTATCAAGCCTGACACTCAGAGGTCTACGCCAGTGGGTTGTTTGATCGGAGGCCTGGCTTCTCTTTTATGCTTTTAAAGGATTAAAGTATGACTCAACGAAGGAAATGTGTTGTTTAGCTGTTTTCTTCATCTTTTCACCACTTCCAGATTGAATTTGGCAGAGCTAGCACCCCACATCTGATTGATGCGAATACCTTTTTGCTTGCCTATTAGGTGAAATGATTCATCCGAGTGTTGTGGACATCTCAAATATTGAAGTCAGATTTAACATTTGTGTACTTCAGTTCTGTTTTAGGACAGCAGCTGTCAAACTGTCATAAATGTAATCTAACATGAAGCAGGAAAAACAAAAGCCAGTCGAGCTTTGGAAATGGGATAACAGTCTTGGGTTTGACTGCCCGCAGCAAAGAGTATATTCATAATGTTAATGCACAATAGAGTGGCTGACAGAATAATCCACAAAAACACATAGTACTATTTACTGTCATTCCAATCTGAACGCAGTAGACAAATATGTAATAAG
The DNA here is from genome assembly GCF_024679245.1 of Pseudorasbora parva. Lineage (NCBI taxonomy): Eukaryota > Metazoa > Chordata > Actinopteri > Cypriniformes > Gobionidae > Pseudorasbora > Pseudorasbora parva. Next base: position 37,930,130 of record NC_090173.1, read on the forward strand.
AGGCAGCGTTTGTCATAATATTCACATTTGCACACATTCAAGACAGACAGCTTCTAGATAGGTTACGATTTTTACTTGCAATCAGTACATGACATACAATTAAGTATTTACAACAAAGAATGGCAGCTGACACAAAGCGAAAGATTTCAGTTCAAAAACAGGGTGAGGTAGGATTAAGAGGATTTGTATGATATGTTGGGAAATGGTAGAAAGTTCTCGAGAAATTTTGAATGTGAAAGATGGTAACACTTAATTTTACAGTGTCCTTGTGACACGTTTCATGTAGTCACTGAACTTTAAATTATGCATAATTACATGCAACTAACCCTACAACAAACCTAACTCTATAGTATCCCTATAGTAAGTACATGTAGTTAATTAATCTTACTCTGTACTTAAATGTATAGTTACACTGTAACAAGGACACCTTAAAATAAAGTGTATCCTGAAAGTTAAATGGCAAAAGATACATGAGTTGTAACATACGCTTAGACCTTTACAACCAAAGTCTGGTTTAAAATAAAGGGCCTGTGTTACTGTCTCAACTCAACAATGTCTCAGTTCATCTACACCTAACAAGCCTAAACTTAGTTAAATATTTACACAGATAATGTGTAGCTTGAGTGCTTTGGTATGGTATTTCATAACCCTACGAATGAAGAAAATCTCTGAGAAGAAAAGCTTGGTGCATTGAGACGGTTATTGGCACAGCAGGAGTTTAATATTTTCCTGTGAAACATTGATCAATCATGCTCTTAAAAAAGAACATGATTTCTGTGATTAAATTAAACAACAAAGTCTGATAGGCAACACTTTATGAAATAAATGTTTTAAATTATCTCAAACTTGAAGTAGTCACGGTTGCTAAATGAGTCTCTGCATGGGTGTGCGTGGGAAAGGCTTGCATTGTAGAAAAATGTACCGTTAAATCTGCAAATGCTTGCTATGGTCAGATGTGGAGTTTTTTGATAACCAAATTCCACATTTAATACTAAAGGTGAGGTCATATATTTTCTGAAAATATAATGTTTATAACTGAAGTATTGCTTTAATGAACAGTTTACTGACATTCTTTAAATAACCTAAAAACACGTCTCAAATAAACAAAAAAAGTCTCAAATAAACAAATGTTATGACAAGGCAAATAATAAATAAATAAAGTCATTCAAAAATAAATTATATAATTCATGCCAATTCAAGTGCTTATGTGCCTGCATGTCCCAGACTAGAAACAAAACATATTTTAAGAAAGACACCCTCGATACGCAGTTCCCCTTTTTGAGTCTCTTTATGAGGTCTTCCTTAGAGGTCTACGGGACCCAACACAAGTTTTGAATTGCTGAGTCCATGCGGGTGGAAAGATACTGATAAGTGGCAGAACCTGATTTCGCCAAATGCAACATATGTTCCTGGATCAACAACTTTAGCCCCGTTTCCACCAAAATTACCCGGAACAATTTGTACCAGGAACTTTTTTACAGGAACCCCCCACCCCCAGACCTGCAAATGTCTGCGTTTCCACCGCGATCTAAAGTTCCGTGAAGATTAGGCAAATTAGTCCGGTGATGCAGGACTGCGCGCGACTGCTCCTCCAAATCAGTGAAGGACAGTAATCATTTTTGCGTGTACCGATTGAAAGATTTAGTGGACTGTTTACATGAGACGTTATCTAAACCGATCTGGTGTTTACATGTGATGACTTTCAATCGCAATCATTTTGTCACATGCAGTTTGTCTGCTGCATCAAAAATGTCAACGCCGTTTTCTCCAGCAGCTGGAATGTGTTAACTGTAGCCATAGCAACTCTTAACGGCCACCAGGACTAATACAGCATTATATAAGCTAGCTATTTATTTGTTGTAAAGTGTAATAATCATCTCAGAAAAAAAAAATTCTTCTGTCAGGCTGGGGCAATAGACGCTGTGTCATTATTCCAACATTATCTTCATAACTTACGAAATAAAAAGTTTACCCCTCAGACAAATGAACTTTCCTCTCTTGTCAACATGAGCACGGCGCGCGCTGTCACGTCATGTAAGGACGCACACTTAAAAGTAATCGGTCAGGTTGGTTACATGGTGAAAAATAGACTATAAAAAAATTAATAACAAGTATGGAAGAGATTCAAGCTGTGCTGCTTTTGCTGGTTATGTATATAGGTTTACTAAAGAGGTAATTAACAATGACAGAAAAGAGCAGCATATTCAGAAAGCTTGTAAAGCTAGATTTAAAATGACAATGTATATTATTATCAGCTATTACGGACATTGAACGTGAGATGGCTGAGACGACCGCGCGCCATCAGACAGAGAGCAAGACTGATATTTACTGAACGTAGACCGAACCTTTGCAAAAGACTTTTAAAAATACCGGTTTAAATAAAATGCTGCGTGAGCTAAACCAATCAGCATGTTCAGCGCCCAAGTCCCGCCCTCGAAAGTTCCTGAACTTTGAAAAAGTACTACCTCGCGAGCAGGGCTGGTTTGGAGGGGGAAATATTTACCCGGAACTTCATTTAGACCCTGGTTCCTACGGTCAAAACACACCGAGTACCACCCAAAGTTCCTGGTTCCTGGGAAAAGTTCCTGAGGTGGAACCGCGGCTTTTGTTGATCGTGGAACAACATTTCAATCAACCAATCAGATTTGAGGGAAACACGTTTACAGTTTATGCTACATTTATGCTAACAACCAGTGTTAGGTGCTTCTACATCAGTGTTATTCACCAATCATTTCCTTCTGATTTTAGGATAACTTATGGGTACAGTTAGGTTTACGGCTAGGGATATGGTTTGCACAAAGTAATGTTCCAGGACCAACAAAATATGTTGCCCCAGGAACACATCTGCAAAATCATGATGTGCTGAAATGACTTGGCTCCCGCAAACATATAATTGTCTTATATAATAACTGCATGCACAAGTTTGTTACTGGAGATACAACTGTTGTGTGTATGGAGACACACAAGTGTTGTGTGAGTATGTAAATGGGAAAAAATAGCCTATAGACACTGGAGCAAGATTCTATTCAGAACTGAAAAATATACATATACCTCTTCCTACAGGCTTTTGCTTGTGGTAACGGGACTAAACGTGAAAGTTGTGGTTTGGAAAAGGATAAAATATATCACATTTTTGGCAGGAGTAAGTGGAAGCAGGAGCAGGACAGAATCTTGCGGGAGCAGGATTGAACAATCCATCACCAACAGACCTCTATCTTCCCTTACAGATGGTGGACGGCTGAAAGAAGCCAGGCCAAGGAGGACATGTGCAGTCTGACTGCACCCTATCGAAGAAAAGAAGCCTTCAGTGGACTTCCACTTGGTCAACAGTCTGGAATGAAGCTAAGGGAGGAAGGGTCCTAGGTCTTGACCCAGCTTATAGGAACCCAGAAGGTCTCCCGCTCCAGTCTCTCCAGGATGCTACGTAGTTCCGCGCAGGCACTGGCAGTGTCCTCCTTAATTAGGACCCGATCCACGAAAGGACCATATTGTTGATCTATCTGCTGTGCAGACAGACGCATTTCCTGCAGGTCCTCCTCCTGAAAATAAAGAGATGCGAGAGTGTAGGGCATAAATATTAATAGTGAGAATGTGTGCAAAAATATATAATAATCAAGCTAGCGATACCATGTCTGTAGATTCTGTGATTTTCCCCATAAATTTAGCAAACGAGACAAACCTTAAGCTGATTTTCAAAGCCAAACAGTCATAGGAATTGTATTGCAATTATTACTAAATGATATAATTTCAAGGCTGACTTTTGAGTGGTTGGGAGAATTTTTGTTGATCAGTGCCACAGGGTTTCTTGAGAGCTGAGTGATGTAAACCTGTTATGAGACTCACTGTGATTCGTCCATGTTCACCTCCTCCCGGCGAGGTGCCGGCACTGCGGCGTCTGCGACTCTCCGGGATTCGTGGTGTTACGAAAATAACATAAGGCTTGAATTCAGCTGTCCTCAGTGCCTTCAGAGCCTGCAGCAGGTAAAACAACAAAACCAGTAATGTTGACACTACCTATCCATGTATAGTACTGTTTTTATTTTTTTATTTTTTTTTATAAATCACACTACTATTCAGTAAGAATGCATTAAATTAGTCAAAAATTACAGTAAAGACATATAGTACACCCTGAAAGTAATAACAGAACTCCACATTTTGTTGTTACAGCCCTTTTCCAAAAGTATACTACCATTTTGCTCAAATAGTAAATTCAACAAATAATACCCCATAATGACAACAAAAAGAAGTTTGTCTAAAATCTTTGCAAATGTAAAAAATAAATCACATGTACATAGGTAGTCACATCTTTTGTTGTGAAATTGAGCGCAGGTGCATCCTGTTTCCACTGATCTTTCTTAAGATGTTTCTACAATTTGATTGTAGTCCTATGGTAAAGGCATTTGATTGGACATTATTTAAAAAGTTCCATGGTGCATGTCAGAGCACAAACCAAGCCATAAAGTCCAAGGAATTTTCTGTATTGTATCGAGGCACAGATCTGGGAAAGGGTACAGAAATATTTCTGCAGCATTGGAGGTCCCAATGAGCACAGTGACTTATCATCTGTAAATGGAAGAAATTTGGAACAATCAGGACTCTTCCTAGAGCTGGCCGCCCAGCCAAACTGAATAATCAGGGAGAAGGGCCTTAGTCAAGGAGGCAACCAAGAACCCAATGGTCACTCTGACAGAGTTCAAGCTTTTCTCTGTAGAAACAACCATCTCTGAGGCACTCCACCAATCAGGCCTGTATGGTGGAGTGGCACATGACAGCCCACCTGGAGTTTGCCAGAATGCTCCTTGAGGACTCTCAGACCATGAGAAACAAAATTCTTTGGTCTGATGAAACAAAGAATGAACTATTTGACCTGAATGGCAAGTGTCTTGTCTGGAGGAAACCAAGCACCACTCATCACCTGGCCAATACCATCCTGAAAGTTAAGCATGGTGGTGTCAGCATCATGATGTGGGGCTGTTTTTCAGTGGCAGGAATTGGGAGACTGGTCAGGATTGATGGATAGGATTGAAACCTGCTCCAGAGCGCTCTGGACCTCAGACTGGGGTGAAGGTTCATCTTCTAACAGGACAACGACCCTAAGAACACAGCCAAGATAACAAAGGAGTGGCTACAGGACATCTCTCTCAGACTTAAACCTGATTGAACACCTCAGGAGAGATCTGAAAATTGCTGTGCACTGACTTTCCACATCCAAGCTGATGGAGCTTGAGAGGCCATGCAAAGAAGAATGGGAGAAACTGCCCACAGATAGCTTTACCAAGCTTGTAGCTTCATACTCAAAAAGACTGTAATTGGTTCCAAAGGTGCTTCAACAAAGTCTTGAGCAAAGGCTGTGAATACTTATGTATATGTGAATTTTATTTTATTTTTTGGTATAAATTTGCAAAGATTTTCAAACTTCTTTCACAGTGCCATTATGGGGTATTGTTAGTAGAATTTTGAGTAAAATAATGAATTGAATCCATTTTGGAATAAGGCTATAACATAAAATGTGGAAGTGCTGTGAATACTTTCTGGAAGCATTGTAAATGTTACAAAAAAGTATCTAAAATAAATGCTGTTTTTTTTTTTAAATTGATGTTCTCTTTTAAGTCATCAAAAAATCCTGATAATAGTAAAAAATGCACCAAATCATAATGTCATAGAATGATTTCTGAGGGATCATGTGACACTGAAGTCTGGAGTAATGATGCTGAAAATTCAGTTTTGACATCACACTACAAAATTACCTTTTAAAACATTACAATAGAAAAATGTTCAAATGTATAGAAAAATAGAAACATTTTCAAATGTAACCATAGTACTGTTTTACTGTATTTTTGACCAACTATATACAGCTTTAGTGAGCATAAAAATTTCTAAAAACAAAAAAGATTTGACCCTTATCTACCTGACTTTCATAAACTTTTCTTTATTTAGGTTTGATATTAAAAAACGAAATGTTCACCAAGAGATTTTTTGCAGTCTAGTTTTAACCACTGATCTATATAGAGACATATAGGTCAGAACTATATAGTTCTGTTGAAATAATAGGAAATTATATGACTTTCCTGAGAAATTCATTGCCTGATGAGACAACATTTTTATATATAAACATCCTAAGCATGTAAATGGTTATTCGTTTAGTGTCAGGAATTTCCCGTTTATTGAAAAGTTACATTCATATTCAGTTATGAACATATTACATTAATATTACAGTAGTGAACATCAGATCAGTTAATGATTTAATAATAAATACTGGTTATGTAATAATTAATTTAACAAAATTATAGCAAAAGCATACATAACAATTTAATTATATGGAAACTAAATGCCATACATTTGAGATGCCATTTGTCGGTAGGGAATAGTAAGATGACAGATCGAACCCTTCCGGTGGCTTCACCACGTGATGGCAGTTTAGAAAGCATTGAGAAATCCAGTAATTTATATAGATCAGTGGTTTAAACCCAGCAATGAACTTCTGAAGTCCATTTACAAAATCAAATATTCAGTAAATGATGAGGTCTGTAAGCACTTATAAACTTCATGTTCAGTTTTAGCCAGTAGCGGTAAAAAGAATAATGCAAGTTAAATTTCTTGCCATGACCATAAGAAGAATTCTTGCCATTGGGGTAAAGTGCTGCATGTGGTCTTGCACAACTAATATGCTTGTTGCAATAGGCAAGTAGCTCCACCTGAAGGTGAAACCAGTCAGTACATATCGGCATTGGAGAATGGCTGTGAAAGTGAATGTGATGCAGGAATATTGTAAATATAACCAAAACAACTCTAGAACTCCAGAACAACTTGTAGAAATCTACAAAACGTGCAAAATGTAATAAGACATATGCTTTCATGAATAATTTAAGTGTATCATAGAATGGCTTAGCTGTTTTCATGTAAATTATAAATGATAACATTTACAGTAGTTCTTGAATCAGCACCCAGGGCAAAAGCTTCTGTAATTTACCTCAGGCTGTACATCTACCAGACACATCTTGTTCTTGGCTTGAACAGAGCGGATGGCCTCTATACTTGTTCCATACAGATTCTCCTTATACTCTCCATACTCTATAAACCTGCAGAAAAGCCAGGGTATGACAATAGGGCAGTATATTTTCAAATGGTAGCAAAGAAGCAGCAGTACAAGAATACCACATCATAGCAGCACATACTTGTTATTCTGTGCATCTGCATCAAAAGCCTGCTTAGTCACAAAGTGGTACTCCACTCCCTCCTTCTCATGGCTTTTTTTGGGCCGTGTGGTGTCTGTGATTGAGGACAGAGAGCCAAAAATGTCATGCGGTTTTAAAGGGATAGTTGAAAAATGATGCTATCATTTATTCACCCATATGTACTTCAAAGCATGTATGACTTTTCTTTGCAATCATAATAGGAACTGAATCTTCCTTTCAAGCTTCAAAAAATGATGTAAAAAGACCATAAGTGGTCCATTTGTGCTTTTGCACCCAACTCTATTTCACTTTGATATATATAAATGGCAAGGATATTCTTCAAAAATTTACATTTTGTGTCATCTGAAGAAGAATACTAGGGTGAGTAAACAATGACAATTTTTGCTGATTTAAAGGGACACAGATCATTTCTAAAGTCTTAAAAACACTGGAAATGTTCAATGTTACTGATTTGAACTATGTTTGTATAATGTAATTAGTTTTATCATCAGGAAACAGCAAGAAGCAAGACCTACGGGGCACAGCCACCGCGTAGCGATGGGGATTTTCTGCAATGACCTTTTGCTTCAGCTCATTGATGCGTGCTCCCAGAGAACCTGTGCAAAGTTAAAATGAGAGCATTTATAGTACCATATTTACTTAAAGTGCTACACAAGAAAGTTACTGAAATAATAGATATTCTGAAGCTAAAAAAAAATCATTATTGCCACTAGGGGTCAGTGTATCATCAGAATGTGGGATGCAGTGAAAATCTTGCTAATACAGGCAGTGGTTTAGAAGGTATAATGCAGCTCCAGTCTAGTTTTTAAGGATAAATTCTGTTTAATTATAATATTATATATTTTTAAATAATATTTTTTACAGGCATATTTTCTGGAATTGCTAAGTGTGCCGAGTTCGCTTCCTTGTTCTAGCTGCCAAGTGTACTAAATCATATTTTAAATGTGCTTAATAGGACAAGGTCATACTGATTAGGCTGTTTTTTACTTTGTAAAATGGCGAGGATTTAGACAACCATCTGTCCTCCGATTAATATTTAATACTACTTTTACTTATTAGTACTTTTTTAATACTAATATTAGTTTCTATATTTCAGTTAATCAGTGGGCTGTGTATTGCACCAACATTAAACATTGCACAATATACACAGTATATGAAACATTGAACTGTAGTTGAAATGTTATGTTTTATGTTATCTTACCAATGAGAACTACTAATCGGGGTCTCTCATTGGGCCTCTGCTGATAACGTGTGACTTCTTCATAGGTCAGGAACTCTGTGTCATTCTGGTCAGAAGCATTGGCATCTCCTGAAGAACCACGACGGTCCTTCCGGCTTAGACGAAAACTTCTCCTTAAACCGGCTGAGACAGAGTCACAAAATCAAAAAAAACTGTTTATTACATGTCTAAGAGAAGACAAAATATATAATTGCTAATCTAATCTAGACTAATCGTTTTACTAAAAGTCAGTGGGAGTTTTAAAATACAGTAGAAACAGTAATATTGTGAAACTATCAATATTTAAAATGACTTTTCTGTTTTGAAATACTATAAAATGTTATTTATTTCTGCTGAATTTACAACATCATTACTCCAGTCTTCAGTGTCACATGATCAGTCAGAAATAATCTTAAATGATGATTTCCTGCTCAAGAAACATTTCTTATTATATCAATGATGAGAAATAATGAGAAAAAAAAAATAAATAAATAAATATATATATATATATATATAGTATTATATATATATATATATATATATATATATATATATATATATATATATATATATATATATATATATATATATATATATATATTGTATGATTTATTAATTATTTATTATATAATATTTTTGTAAACATGATTTACTTTTGCAATATTCATGCATTTAATGCATCCTTACTGGGGAAAAAAGTATTGTAATATAAAAAAAAAAATTATCTTACTAACCCCAAACCTTTGAATAGTAGAGTACATTTAATGTATTTATAGTTATGACAGAATAATGTGACAATCAAAGACAATTTAATTGATGAAATTCTATCAGCAGTCAACTTTCTTTAAACTTGTCAAACATTCACTTTGTATAGTAATGATAAAGGCATTGCCAAATGACAAAATATTGAAAATATTGATTTGTGATTAGACATATCCTACAACTGACACTTTCTGCCTCTTAACTCTTGTGATCTTCACTCCGACCGCTAACAGAATTGCAGATGTTATGAAAAATGTTGTGAAGGGTTTTTATATTTCAGGACATGGAGGTTAGTGGTGGCAGCTGTGTGGGAAGATTGATGACTGTACCTGAGTAAAACTCCCAGGAAAACACCTGGCCACAGGAGGGTGCCACTGCATTACACTTCGAAGAGACTACAATGCGCATTAGACCACCTCACACTTGTGCATAAGCCACACTCTGCCTTCAACAGCTGACCCAAAATCACTTTTGAGATCATTAAGGTTGTTAAGAGTTGTTGAATTCTGCATTAGCACTACCCCTAAAGTCAGCCTGCTCAGAATGTGCACGTTCATCACAATTTATGTGACGTTTGTGAGGAAAAATCTGCAGCATGCAGATTTAATGCATTTAAATGTAGTAAAATGTGCTAAATGTAATAGAGAGCAGCTGAAAGCAACAACACATTATCAAAATAATTTAAGGGATATGCAGAACGTTTTAAGTAACAGATATTTGAGGAGTTCTGCTGAAATTTCCAGACGTTTGATAATATTCTGTGGAGGCAGATTCTTTGCTGTCAGTAAATCTGACTTCTAGACCCTCCCACTGTCATCTTTGGCACTTCCCAGTACTATTGCCATTAGATTATTGAAATGATTCTAGGTCAGTGGCTAAGGGCTGAACGTTGCCATCACGCACTTTAGCTATCACACACTTGACTCAGTGAGTGAGTGCACAGCCAATCGTGCAGGGTGGAATGTGCAGAGTGTCCTATAGAAGGGCAGCAGCCTGACAGTGGATTTGGAGGGGTGGGGTTTTTAGGGATGGAGGACTAAATAAAGCAGAAGGTAGCAGAGGAATACATTCACACAGAGACCAGGCAAGGGAAAGTACTACCTGCCAGAGGGGAGGAAGGTAAGGTTATAATAATGTATTCTCATCTATAGTTTCAATGTAAACTAAGATTTGGTCACATCTGAAACAGAGGACATGTCTCACTAAGAATGAATTTCGCCTAACGATAGCATATTTTCACATGCTGACCCTGTTGTTGGTCCGTGTGCACTACCGTTTAAACGTTTAGGGTCTGTGAAATTCTTTAATGTTTTTGAAAGAAGTCTGCATTTATTTGATCAAAAATACAGTAAAAGAGTAATACTGAGAAATATTATTACACTTTAAAAAAAACTGAAAACATGTAATTTTCATCATCATTCACTACATGATCCTTCAGAAATCATTATAATATTCTGATGTTTTTTTTGTTTTTGTTTTTTGCTCAATAAACATTTCTTAATATTATCAATGTTAAAAATAGGTATGTTGCTTAAAATTTTTTCAGGATCTTTTGATGAATGGAAAGTTCAAAAGAACAGCAATTAATGGAAATCATTTGCACTGCTATAAATGTTTTACTATGACTATGCTGAATAAAGCTATTAATTAAAAAGAAAAAAGAAAAAATTACTGATCCCAAACCTTTGAAGGGTAGAGCATATATTTCAAGTTAAATTTTTGTCATAATTTAATCAGTTACTAATGCCATGCTCCATAAATAAAGAAAAAAGAAAGTTCTATTTAAATAATGCTATTTCAGCATAAATTTCTGTGAAATTTAGGTTTCTGTGCAGATAAATTGCATCAGCGTTTCAGAAAGTGAAGATCTGCAGATGAGAAACTATCAGTAGACTAACGCATTTAGGCCTAGGCAAGATTTCTGCAACACATTCTGAAAATAATGTGATAGCCTGTGAATGAAATATCTAACACTATATAAACTGAATATCACTTCTTGTCTTCACTCTGTTAACAGTTCCTCAAATTAACGCTCATTAACAAATGAGACTTGAAACATGGTAGACATGTTTAACACTTTTAACTCAGAGGCATTACAAACCCTTTCTCTCTTGTTATTATCAGAGTATGTGAGTGTTGCAGAGCATGATTTTTGAAGTTAGTTACCTCCAAACCTGTTCCATTACACGTGACCAAGAATTCACTATGGTAAAAACACTGCTTATGAGCAGTAATCAAAAATGTATTGTAATCATATTAATGTTATACTAATTACATTACCGGAAAGGAGTTGATGAAAATTACAAAACATTTTGTGAAAAATAAACAGACAGATATATGTGACTCTGGAACACTAAACCAGTCAAGTCGCACGAGTATATTTGTGGCAAAAGCCAACAATAAATTACATGGGTCAAAATTATTGATTTTTCTTTTATGCAAAAAGAAAATGTTCCATGAAGATATTTTGAACATTTCCTATCATAAATATATCAAAAATGTATTATTAGCAGTAACATCCCTTGCAAGGACAACTTTAAAGGTGATTTTATTTTTTTGCACCCTCAGATCCCAGATTTTTAAATCGTTTTATCTCGGTTCTATCATAACAAACCATAGATCAATAGACAGCTTTCATATGATGTATAAATTCAAATTCAAAGAATAAATCTCAAATTCAAAGAATAAATCATTGACCCTTATGACTGCTTTTGCGATCCAGGGTCACAAATGTGACAGGTAATCAATTCTTGTTTCCGCCACAGAATAAAAAAGGTAATTGCGGTATCTCACAATTTAAAAAAAAAGTTCTCGCAACTTTATTTTTATATCTCACAAATCTGGCTTTTTTTTCTCAGATTAGCGCATTTAAATCTCGCAATTCTGACTTTTTTTTCTCTCTATTGTGAGTTTTTTTTATCTCAGAATTCAGAATACAATCCATTAATGTTGAAAACAATAAAGAAATAAAGTCAGAGTTGCAAGAAATGTGAGGTATAAACTCGCAATTCTGAGAAAAAAAGTCTTAAGAATTGGGAGATTTTTTATTTATTTATTTTGTTCCATGTTGGAAACTTTCCTAATTCTGCTGACAACGGTACATACATTGCACACATTTCATTTCACTTAGCGTACATAATACATCTTTTGCTCAGACACTCATGCTATTCCTTTAACAGATTTTCTCTCACCGGGCCTATTTACACTTGACTACTTCATGTTTTTTAGCTATCCTGTCCCAATTGTTCCATTTACACTTGGGCACATAAATGTGTGTCTGCCAAATGAATGTAGATCTGATATTCATTCCCCACGCTATATCTAGTCACTGAAAGTAATAGATAGGCTATGTGTAGCAATTTATTTATCATCAGCTGATTTCAAGATCAAAGGCCACAAGAGGAGAGAAAGTGGAATCAGCACTGGTGAGAATATTCAGCATTCGCCATGTTTAATGAAGATGACTGTGTTGAGCTTCAGGATGAGATGCAGAACGTTGGGTTTAATTTGCGGCAGTTTGTGCGTCTGCTTGCTGAAAACAGATACTCATCATCTCCATATCTACGGTGCTGCGTGTTGTTATACAAATAAAATGTATGAATTAGGTCTTATTTAATTCTATAAACTATAATACTGATCTGCCAACATTGTCGCTATATTATAAATTAAAATAAGCTGATATTCTCACTGTTTTCTCCAGTACGACTGTACAGCCAAATCTAATTTTGTCGCAATATTATCCTGTTTGACACTGTGAAGCTGCTTTGACACAATCATGATTGTAAAAGCGCTATATAAATAAAGTTGATTGATTGATTGATTGTAGCGGAGGATCTGGCTACACCTTTTCCTAACCTATACCTTTATTTTTTACTGTTTTGGGTTGGATTACAATTCGTCTCAAATGCATTTTGAAGGGCATTTACACCTGGTCTTCTCACAATTCAATGCCTATCCAATTTAAAGAAATGCATGAAATGACCATGGGCCTAAAAGCGAGTAAGAAGCGAATAATGGAAATCCCTGCAGTGATTACTGAGAAAATACTTGTTCTGCTCCACTCACATACTCTTTCTATTACTATGTAAAATAAAAATCAAATACTATGCAAAATCGAAATCAAAACTAAACAAAAAATAGCAGCCCGCCTCACAGTCTCTCTTCCAGAGAAACATCAGTTGCACCACTGCAAATTGGCTTCTTCAGAGTGAAAGATTTGACTGACCTAAAATTCCATCATGCTGCCAAATACCCCTCAATCCGGCCTCCCCTCACCAAGGGCTCAGCCATGGCTCTTGGCACAGAGGCAGGCAGCAATAGATGCTCACTCAGGCAGAATGTTAGTACATTTCAGATTTAGCAGGCGCCACCTGGGTTCAGGAGTGGGCATGCAGGTTCTCACCTATGTACTGTCCATTGAAATAGCCCTCACAGTCACAGTCTTCTGTAGGGAAGCAAGCAGGGAGAGAGGGAGTGAGCAGAGGAGATCAGGAGAGAAGAAGCAGGGCTGCAGAACTACAGTTACACAAGCAGGTTCAACGATTAGGCAGGCGGGCAGCAGGTATTTCAGCACACTGTGGAGGCTGTGGCCAACCAAGAGGCTTTTTTATTTGCCAGGAAGAAGATGATGATGTGTTAAAGTGTAAATAATAAGATTTGCTTTTGTGGTTGACTGGGACTCAGAGTAAACAATGGGTGTTTTATAACCTACGGTAAACAGAAATGAGGCATTTAGATTGAAAAAGAGGCGAGAAAAGGCGGTATAGAATGGAATGGAATATAACATCACCTGACAGTTATAGACAATCTAAGAAAGAAAGCATGGGAATACTTGCAGGTGGTGAAATCAGTAATTTGGTTTTTGTTGTGTTGATCTAAATGCTATCCATACTGGACTTCTACTGACACCCAATTGTGTCAATGTAGCATTATGCAAAAGCAAGAGGTGTCAGTTACTGGTGCCACTGTAAAAATGTGTTATTTACAGTCAGCCAGATTCATTTATTCCATATGCGAAAGTGTTACAGATAAAGTACTTGTATTTGGATGGTTATATGATCTCAACATGACCCTGATGAGGTGACTAGCCCCAGGTAAAACGTGCGCGCGCGTGCGTGTGTGTGTGTGTGTGTTTGTACAGCAGAACAGCAGTTGTAGTCTCTGTCCAGGAATTAAAATAGATTAGGTGAAAGACTGGCCTAATTTCCTAATCACTGTGGTACCAATACGTGTGTGTTATGTGTGTTTTAGTGTGAATGCGTGAACTCAAATCTAGAAATCCCACCTTTATCACATCCCTGGTCATCTGGTGTCAGCAGTAAAAGGAAAAGGAAAATATATGATGACAACAAAAGAAGCCAAAACTGCTTAATTTACTCTGAACAGGAAAATTTGCTACACTGGCCCTGGAGTTTATTTATTAAATAGAGATTATTCATAAATGACATCCTTCCCACATCATGCTGGTCAACAGTGAGCTCATGAGTACATAGACCACATAGAGATGCAGTAATAAAGGAAAAAGCAGAGGAGGAGCAGATATAATACATGTAATGAGAGTCTGTGAGTGAGGGAGACAGTGCGTGGGGGGGGGGGCATGTTGCTAAACTGCAGATGTGTCTGTTCTCTAATCAGCTTTAGATTAGTGAACATGAAGCGCTTGGTTGGAGCTCAATAATCACCTGGCCACTTCACACAAGCACACACGAGCAAATGATGCCCCCCACCCTCGTTAGTCAACACTGATTAATAACTGAACAGGTTTTTGGTAAGGAAAGGAGAATCACTGAAATACTCACAGACAGTTTTTTTGGGAGACTTGGAGTTTTGAAGAGTGCCCATTTTTATTCTGTAGGCTATCCGCCTGAGGAAGAACACCATATGAGGAGAACTTCAAACAGCTGAAAATATCCAATCCCTTGGCAAATATATTGTGTACTGGTCTGACTTGAGCCATCATATACTATTGCGCAAGATCAAACAAAATCCTATTCTTGGTATATCAAGCCAAAATACACCCGACTGAGATGAAAGACCAAAATACAGGCTGGCCCATCTCTGTCTAATAACACCCATAGGGGGAATAATTAATAATTGATTTAATTGATTTAGCCTAAGAAAACCGCATGCTGATATTACAGACACTTGTTTTTTAAGCAACCTAAGTTACCTTGTGTTGGTTTACCCATGTGAAAAAATAACTGATTTGAATGTACACTTGTAGAAGGCAAAAGGTGTTTTTTGTGTTTTTTTGAGTGGGGCTCCTAAAATATTTAGCAGTTTCATGCAAACTAAACATCTCTGAGGTAGTAGACTGTGTGTTTTATGGATGATTTGTCCCACCTCTCTTGAAACTGTTTGGATGGGACGAGTCCTGCACGCAGGCTGCAGTCTCCCACTCTCTTGGCCTGCCACCACGTCTGATCATCCTGACTGACCACCTGCAGGACATCTCCACGTTTAAACGGAAGCCCTGCCTCCTGACACGGCGTGGCTTTGTCCTCCAGAGGAGTGTAATCAAACAGTGCCCGCATGTAGACCTGAAGAATACACATCATAAAAACAAGATACAAAGTCAGTGGACAAGACAAAAATACTGCTGGGCGGGTTACTGTTAAATTACTAGGTTTTTTGCTTATTTATAGTCAATCACCTTGCTCTCTTTCAGCTTGTCCTCCTCTTTGATTGCTGGGATGATCTTCAGTGTGATAGAGCCTTGTGATTGAGACTAAGAAAGAGAAAACTGCTAAAATTATATAATAATTGGTTACAAAAAATCAAGCCAATGTTGATTCTTGTTTTATTATGAACTCTTTCTTATTATGCATTCTCTTTTTACCAGCAGACTCTTCTCTATTCTTTTTTTTTTTTATGGGCGACTCCCTGGAGGTTTGTTATTTAGCAGGTCCACGTCAACTAGGGGTGTAACGGTACACTTATACGGTACAAAACTTCCGGTACGGTGCATGTGTGTACCAAACAGTACAAAAAGCATTTGTTTACAGTTAACAGTAGGCCTGTTTTACACGTGGAGCATACTTCAGTCCGAGTTCCCAAACATATTAAGTATTCTGTCCATTTTCTCATGAAATTCAAAGATAAATGCCGTTTTGACGCTCTTTAATGTGTCATTAGATTTCACTGTAGCCTGGATGCCAGCCGAACTCAGCCCCGCCCACAACATTTGAGCTTGGGCAGTTTGGTCCGGACTTGATCCATAGAGGAGTAATTATGTCCGAACAGAAACTATACCGACCAATGAAATCATCAGGGCGGGTTTTAGACGATGACGGACAGATGATAAACAGTAACGTAATCATGCACGTCATCAAAGACGCTTTCCGTGGATTGAATTTGTTCAAATCCTAAACGGAGAGCTTGTTTGTATATGCATTCACCTCTTCTCTCTGAAATGATGACCGTGTTGGTAAGTAACTGTGTATCCTTAAATTCTTTTTTATTTTACAACACCGCCAAAGATCGTTTATTCCAGCGCGTGTGCAGACAGGGTTGCCAAGTTTTTACAACAAAATCTGGATTCTCCTGAAAAAAATGGCGTTTGGGGGGTAAAATGTGTGTTATTTTGGCAAGGTTTCCTACTAAAATTCGCTTTCCTGGGTTTAAATATCACATAATTCAGGTCACTTCAACTTCAACCAGACATGGAAAACAACCCGCGAACCCTAGAATTGAGTATGACCATGTCAGGCTAATATCACTGTATAGGCACGGCACAACTGTGCGCAAGTGAACACGATCATCTCTACAAAGAATACATTGAATTAACATCTGAAGGTATGTTAAGGATACATCTTACTGAAACATATAATATGTCATTTAATCACTCAATCAGTGTTTCAATGGTGGTAAGATGCCAATAAAACAGCTTGTAAACAATGTCACAGCATGAAATTTCAGTCATTCAAGTCATTCAGTGTCCACAGCTGGTTAGTTCACTAGAGAAATTAACTCTTTTGCTAAATATATGTACAATATATTCAGCAAAAGTATTCGTAGAGATTAAGCAAACTAGTTTAATTTTTCTTCTTAGTTTTTTATTTAACTTCTTTTTAAGTTAAATAATTAATAATTGTGTAATTGTTTTATTTAATAATTTATCCTACTTAATTTTATCACTGGAAATTATGCGCTTAAAATCTAAATCATTGTTTGTCCGTCCTTTTGCGTGACCATAAAGAAAAATTCCACATCGCAATATTGAAAATATTTGCATCTTAAACCGTGAGGACGAGCCAGGACGAGGTATTATCACGATGTGCAAACCTTGTGCGAGAGTTATGCCAGTGAAGAAGTCTCAAACTCAAGTGTCAATTATTCAGTACAGAAACTGAAAGTAAAAACTACCCGAGCTTGTGGCCTCTGAGTGACGCTGCATTAATGCCGTATATTCTCTTAGAGACAATGAGATATTAGTCAAATTTATTTTCTTAATATTACACTTGTGGCCTATTGTGATTTTTTTCATGAATTAAGAAGTATTTTGTGATAAACAATTTATTTTTTATTTTTTACGAGGAGTAAGCTAATCTAACTTATCTTAAAGGGTTAGTTCCCCCCAAAATTTAAATTCTGTCATTAATACTTACCCTAATGTCGTTCATGAAATCTGATGGCTCAGAAAGGCCTTCATTGACACAAATGTCATTTCCTCACTCAAGACCCATAAAGGCACTAAACATGTCGTTACAAAGCCCATCTCACTACAGTGGTTCTACAATACTTTTATGAAGCGACGAGAATAGTTTTTATGCGCGAAAAAAAACTAAATAACAACTTATATAGAGATGGTCGATTTCAAAACACAGCTCCCCCAAGCTTCAAAGCATTATGAATCAGTGTATCGATCGCCATCACTCAGATCGCCAAAGTCACCAAAGTTTGACACGTGATCCGAATGATGACAGAATTAGCATTTTTGGGTGAACTATCTCTTTAAAATATTGTGTCAAGATTGAAATGCTTTGATGATAGAAAATACCTTGATACAAAATTTAGGAAGCATGTGTTGTTAATTTTGTGCTTGTGTGTTGCTTATATGTTATATATGTTTTATAACACAATTATAAATAAATGTGGAGGAAGTTCTTACCAGTAGTTGACTGATCTCATCTGGTCTCTTGTGCATTACAGAGCTGCCGTTGACTTCTCTCAGTTCATCTCCGACATGCACCAGACCTATGGAGATTCACTACTGTTCAAGCTGCATCCGCTGTGTTTGATCCACAATATACTTTACAGGCATAAGTTCAATACATTTTTAATGACCAAGATCATTCCCACCACACACACAGCAAATCTGGATTCTATTCCCATGGCAACAGCTGTGGTCAGGTGGTTAGTGAGTCCACTGATTCTCTTGATTGAGTCTCGGGAGACCTTCTTTGAACACACAGACGGGCCATTGCAGCAGATATACAGCACAGTGCCCATCACGTACATGAAAATAGGCGTATCTAGCACGCTCAGTAGAGGTGCAGGGATATTCAGACACTTCAATGGGTTTAGAAATGAATACAAAACCTTTGAAGACTGTAGTTGTTTTTCATTGATATACTCAATGGTAATTGAAAAAGATAAAACATATTTCAAGGGTATATTTGGTAAAATAGCTTTGCATCATGATTGATTTGGAATCCAGCATGGAGTAAAATGAGATGTCTTGATTAAAGACATATTTCTTTTAAGTTTCACTGACCACTTCTGTCTGCAGCCCCACCCTTCATGATCCGAGCCACAATCACAGCCCCTGTGGACTCATCCCGCCGAATAGTGGCACCCTGAGAGACAGAGAAACACCAAACTACAATGACCTAAATATTGATAATGATTGATTATCTGATTGAAATCATATTCGGTGACCTCTAAAAGTCTATTAGACGTTTTAGTCACACTTATAGTGTATACATGTTCTTGCAACTTTTGCTTTCTTGTGTTTTGTAATAAAATCAAATATATATTTTAGATGAAAAACTTGTAGAATAAATAATAATTAAAAATGTTACATTGCAACTAACTGAAATAATTTACCTTACTAAAGTGGCTAAAACTAAATTGAATTATTTCATAAAACTGAAACCAAAAATAAATCAATAGTTTTACATTACTACACCTTAAACTAAAATTAAAATAAAAACAGATACATTCAAAATAATAGTACGTAAATAATAGCAAAATCACAACTGGCATGGTTTCTTTCTCTCACCAGTGGCTCTTTGTTTTTGACTAGGCGGACGATCTTGACAGAGTCCTCGTCTAGTTCATCCTCAAAGTCATCGGGAAGAGGAGGCAGCACAGGGTCAAAGTTCTTCTGGGCCACCGTGTCATGAACTGACAAAACCGCCTAACAAGCAGGAGGGATGTGAAAAACTAGATTTTGATTCCGGCCAACCATTTTAATTCAGATCGAACACTGTGATGAAATGAAAATGTTGTTTGTACCTTGAGATGAGGTGATGTCAGCAAATGTAGCAGTTCCTTTTCCTCAACACTCATCGGTCCACTTTGCAACTCCTCTGCCACCTACCAATCAGTAAGGGTAGAGCAAAATCAAAATCTCTTTAAAAATATAGTCTTCTAATTTCTTTTATTGGTTTAGCTGACTTCAAAGGACGTTTTAAGAAAAATTGTCCTCAAAGAATAGAAACATTAGAGACACAAATTTAATTAACTTTCTCAAGAAAGTGTAACACAGAAAGCTGCTTTGTCAAGCATTTCAAGGTTCCCTCTTTTCCCCACAGATTCCATTAACTATAGTCTCATATATTATTGTAAAAGGCCATTAATCTTGCCTGAGGTGTTGGATTTATGACAGACTGCAGCACTTACATCCTCTGCCAGAGTGGAGGCACTGTGGAGAACTGGGGTGGGGCTATGCCTTTCATATTGGCGCAACTTCTCGTGGATCTAAAACACAATACACATATGTATACAAGAGCTGGAGAAGATTTTTACACATTTGCTACCATACCTTAAAATTAAGCTAAGGTAAATAATGCATGTATTAAGTAATTTATAACATATGATGCTGCATATATGAGGCAAATTCAGTGCAAAGCCCCCACACACAAACACACCTTCATCAGATAGCTGAGACTTCTCTCACTGAAGACATCCTTGAGGAAGACCATGTCCTCTTTGTGATTGGCATCTGGACGCAGCTGTGAGGTCAGCAGGGCAAGCGTCTCATGCAACCCTACATGTACCCAGGGGATCGGTAAGCATCTTTGTGACTGTACGTAAGTGTTTATGTTTATATTTATACATTTGTGCAGCGTACCTGCTCCTGCAGAGAGGACTGGCATGGCTTCTTTCATCGATAAGGAATGTCTTGACCTAAAAAAAGAAGAAGTAACCATTATAGCAGTATATGCACACTACAGTCCTGACAGTGTTTATTGTATTGATAGTTTTCATTGAAATTTTAAGTTTGCATAAAGTACTTGGAAAAAGTAAACATTTGCGACACTAACTTTCAGATATCTTCCATAGAGTTGTATAATTACATCTTTAGCGTCTACGTTTTTACCTGCAAACGAGGGCCATAACCACTAGTCCGAATAATCCAAATACTCCAAATTGCATAATAATAATGATTAATTTCTAAAGATTGACTCTCAGTCATTATTCAACCTTTTCTCATGGTTTCTCAAAAGAATTCATAAAAGTATAGAATATAATAGCATTTCTAATAGGGCTCATTGTAACGCAGGGTTACATCATGCCCCAATTGCGCAATTTTGTTTACATCTAGCTACCCCAATTCCTTGCGCTCAGGCAGTTTGGCAGGACTTTGCCTGGAATGCTACAAAGTTGTGAATAGTGGTTTGAAGTCATCATAACTTACGGGCTCAAAAACCTGCCTGGAATGCCCTCAAGTCATGCCTTCAAACCACGACTCACGACTTTGTAGCCTACCAGGCAAAGTCACGCCAAAATGCCTGAGCAAAAGGAAAGGGAATGTTAAACAAAGCATGATGGACCAATCATTTCTAACAACTAAGGTGCTTACTCCTTACTTATTTGAGGAAAACTGTAATTTGTAAAATACCATGTACGACTTTCATAAACACCGCATCTGTAGAGGTTGCCTTTGTTGTTTCACGGTCTATGTAAATTCAGAACTCGTAACTGGGAGTACAATGATCTAGTTCGATTTCACAGGTGGGACGTCAAGGGTTTGACTGCCGTTCCAGTGTACTTTCACAGGAAGCAGGATGGAAAAAAAACACTGCCATAATGTACTGTCACGGGTTACACTGGCATTATGAACCAGTTCTTTTTAATGAATCGGTTAAATATTCATCGCTTTTTAGAATTATTTCATAATTTATAAACTTTGTAAAACATTGTCCCAGTAATTGAACTGAACTTTGCAGCACCCTGAACACTCAAAAAAAAAAAAAAAAAAAAAAAAAAAAAATGGCATTTCACAATACCATCACTGTTGAGCAGAAACAAACTCACAAAGGTGACAGGACCATGAAACCAATAGGTAACTCCTTGTTAACCCTGTTAAAAGCACCTGTTATTTTTTCTTTATCTTTAATCTACAAAATCCTGTTTTACAATGTATGATTCATCTACCATCTGTCTATTTTGTGTATTCAAGGCCATAGTAATCTGTTTAAATACCTGCATTGGATCAGTACATCAAATCCCAATACTTTTAAGCTTGCAACTTATATTTAATTTAGTTCTACTGAGCTAGTGTGCATTGCCTTGATAGGATTAATGGCTATTCAGCTATGATAAAGTGCTAGAATAGAGGAGAGAGAGTGACTGTAAGAGATGAGGGATGCTCTTCTGTGGGTGCAGAGAGGCCACATCAGCAGGAACTCAAAGCTCAGAGTGCTGCCACAACTTCCTCTTTTATACTCTTTCTCCCTCACAAACACTCTCCCAGAGCAATTCAGACGTGCAGTACTTTCAGAGTGCCAAGTGGAACAGAAATAGCATTTCCACAAGCACTGATCTGTCTAGAAAAGAGACAAGAGACAAAAAATAGAAACTCTACTGCTGCTTTTTCCTTCCTCGCAACGCTCAGAGTATTAGGTGTTCTAACAAGTTTATCAGTTGAACCAGTCAGAAATCAGCTACAGTGAAGCTTGCCTCTATAATAAGACTGAGAGTCTAGAATGAATACTGATGTAGGTGGATATGTCAAGACTGAGAAATGTGTTCATTGTACAAACCCAATTCCAGAAAAGTTGGGACACTGCACAAATTGTAAATAAAAACAGAATGTAATGATGTGAAAGTTTCAAATTTCAATATTTTACAACATAGATGACATATCAAATGTTTGAACTGAAAAGTTGGGACAAGGTCATGTTTTCCGCTGTGTGGCATCCCCTCTTCTTTTTATAACAGTCTGTAAATGTCTGGGGACTGAGGAGACAAGTGCTCAAGCTTAGGAATAGGAATGTTGTCTTATTCTTGTCTAATACAGGCTTCTAGTGCTCAGCTGTCTTGGGTCTTCTTTGTCGCATCTTCCTCTTTATGATGTCCTAAATGTTTTCTAACGGTGAAAGATCTGGACTGCAGGCTGGCCATTTCAGTACCCGGATCCTTCTTCTACGCAGCCATGATGTTGTAATTGATGCAGAAAGTGGTCTGGCATTGTCATGTTGGAAAATGCAAGGTCTTCCCTGAAAGAGATGACATCTGGATGGGAGCATATATTGTTCTAGAACTTGAATATATCTTTCAGCATTGATGGTGCTTTTCCAGATGTGTAAGCTGATAATACTTGGGTTGACCTTGTTCATCTTTAGTCCGGATGACACGGCGTCCCAGTTTTCCAAAAAGAACTTTTTTTTTTTTTTATTTGATTGACCACAGAAAAGTTTTATACTTTGCCACCGTCCATTTTAAATTAGCCTTGGCCTAGAGGAAACGGCTACGCTTCTGGATCATGTTTAGATACGGCTTCTTTTTTAACCTATAGAGTTTTAGCTGGCAACAGCAAATGACACAGTAGACTGTGTTCACCAACAATGTTTTCTGGAAGTATTCCATGTTGTGATTTCCATTACAGTAGCATTCCTGTCTGTGATGCAGTTCTGTCTAAGGGCCTGAATATCACGGGCCTCCGGTATGGTTTTCCGGCCTTGACCCTTACACACAGAGATTGTTCCAGATTTTTTGTAAACTCTTTGCAATTTTTCTCTGAGAAAATACTTTCTGATATTGCTCCACTATTTTTAGCCGCAGCATTGGGGGAATTGGTGATCCTCTGCCCATCTTGAATTCTGTGAGACACTGCCACTCCGAGAGGCTTGCCAGCTAAGCTAAAAAGTTGCAAATTGATCCTCCAGCTGTTCCATATATGTACATTTAATTTTTCTGGCCTATTATTGCTACCTGTCCCCACTTTTTGGGAATGTATAGATCTCATGCCAAAATGAGCATACAGGTCCTTCTAAAAAAATTAGCATATGTGATAAAAGTTCATTATTTTCCATAATGTAATGATAAAAAATAAACTTAATTTTTTGAGGAATTTGGGGTTTTCATGAGCTGTATGCCAAAATCATCAGTATTAAAACAATAAAAGACCTGAAATATTTCAGTTGGTGTGCAATGAATCTAAAATATATAAAAGGTTAAATTTTTATCATTACATTATGGAAAATAATGAACTTTTATCACAAATGCTATTTTTTTGAGAAGGACCTGTATATTTCAAAATATCTCACTTTGAACATTTGATATGTTATCTATAATCTATTGTGAATAAAATATAAGTTTATGAGATTTTTAAATTATTGCATTCCTTTTTCATTCACAATTTGTACAGTGCCAACTTTTTTGGAATCAGGTTTGTATATATGAACACACTTGTACTTTAGCTGGCTGAAGTCAAACCAATCAACCAATCCTACAGATTTTATGTATCACCCTGATGTGAACACATAGATGTGCATAGAGTATGTGACTGCTCTATATAGTGACACAATATAACAGCGTATACACTTCCTGGTGTCTGTTAAAAAATAAAATAAAAAACACACCTGCATCTGAAAAGCCATACATACATATATGTGCATAATAATTTTGCAAATCACAGATGAATTTATAAAAAAAAAAAAATGAATACATCTAATACAGTTTTTTTTATTTGCTTTGGTACAATTTTTACAAGTAAGGTACAAGTAAGTACATTTTCAAAACTCTTAGTACAAAAATCCAAAGTGATCACACAGCTAGTCATTCTTTCAAAACCTGATCGCATGCTTTCATTCAGTTGCACATATTTTCACTCCACATAATCATTGTTTTAAACACAAGATTATTGTAATATGTAATGAGAACGTTTGGTTTAATCAACGAAACACAACTGTATGATCTTCTTTCAATTTAGTACTTTTAACAATCGGTTCATCCAAAAGCAAACAATGCAATATACATGTTTCAAATCACCCTCCTTGCTGAATTACAGTAACACAGGCTACAGATGCCACACAAGATATATAGTTTATATGTTTACCAAATGATTTGTTGATTAACCATTACGATCAGTTGGATTAAATAAAAGAAAAATGTATTAAACTGAATGAGAAGAGGTTCAAATTAAAAGTTTGATAGTAAGAGATTTATGAAAGGTGGATACTGTGAATTAAATATTTATGTAGCTGAAACTCTTATTTTGTGTAGTGCAAAGGAAAATGTTCATCGTATTAACTCAATTTGAATTTCAATGAACTCAAAATTTTAAGGCAACCAGGTAATTTTTTTTCTAAATAATTTTTAACAGTGTACTAACACAATTGAAAATATGCTGAAATGTTTGAAAAAAAGTGACATTTTTATGATCTGTTGGGATATTAGTACTATGAGTTTTGAAAATGTACACCTTGCCCGTGAAAGTAGTACCAAAGTGAAAAGAAGAAAAAAAAACTGTAAATAATAACAAATAATAAAAAAATAAAATAGGAGCTGATGGATAGCTGCAGGCCATAATACAATAAAGCTGCATTAAATTCTCAATATCAGGAGAGTGAATGTGAGATATAAACAAATAATCCAACCATGAATACCACAGACAGGAATCCACAATCAGTTTTGCTTTAAAGGATAATGTCATTTCCACTTTATGCTGTTCTGGTAATGATGTAATTTGCAAAAGAGCTTTGTGGAAGCAATACACAGGGGTATGAGGTGTGTATTTAAAGGTGTGTTCATGTTTTTCTATCTTAGTGGGGACTTCAACCTGAATGCACACAGCTTTCCCTACATTGTTGATAAATGTTCCCACAAGAATAGTAATACCAGAAAATGTTGACCTTTGGGGACTTTTTATTTGGTCCCCATGAGGAAACAAACATATAAATGATACAGAATGATCTCATCATACATCTCCGTTCAGTGCTCATGAGCTTTTTTTCTGTGAAACAGAGAGCCGAGTTGTGTCGTGTCTCTAACAACCCGCATGCCCTAAAGCCAGATCACTTTCACTTCCATCCCCACAAATCTTTGTCAATTGTATGTGTTTTAC
This sequence comes from Pseudorasbora parva, assembly GCF_024679245.1. Classification (NCBI taxonomy): domain Eukaryota; kingdom Metazoa; phylum Chordata; class Actinopteri; order Cypriniformes; family Gobionidae; genus Pseudorasbora; species Pseudorasbora parva. The sequence goes on from NC_090173.1 coordinate 37,955,823, forward strand.
GCCTGTTTGAACATTGAAGCGATTTTAGACTATCGGATGTGTATTATGTTGAACTAATGCCTGATATATTGTGAAACACAAACACTAACAGACAATAGCTCACATATTATGTGAAAAACGTGCAAAGAGGAGTGCAGAAACTCACTGTCAACGCTGTCCTGTGATAGACCTGTCTACCTTTGAAGTAACTACCAGAGCTTCATAATTAATAGAGATCACAAGCACAATCATTCTCTCATTAATGCATTCAAATAAATGTAATGTAGGCCTTTATCCGAAGTAGGCCAAATTTTATTAATACACATTTATTAATCGTAACCGAGGTAAAATGTGGAATTAATCGAGATTTATATTTTAGGTCAAATCATTCCAGCCCTATTAGCAAGGGCGTACCAATACCCTGTCACAGTTCAATCAATACATATCACAATACTGAACTCACGATACAATATTATTGCGATGCTCCAATATGGTAAAAGGTTACCATAAAATGTAGTGTTGATTCAAATGTTAAATTTGGTATTATATTGGAGCTGGGGGTGGAAATTAATGAATAGGCTTGGACTAGATACTGGTAACATAATGCACAGGTCAATGGTGACACCAGAATAAAAATATTCATAATTCTGAAGCTGAAAATACAGAATTATTTTAAACGAATACCCTTGCTTGGACTGTCACTGACTAGATATATTTATAATAATGTAGGCCCTTTTTGCTGGTAACATGAGACATTTGGCATTATCTGGACCCACAAATATTCCCCCATTATACTATATTATATTCAACATTATATAGTACTTTAATGTAGTACTGACTAGGGATGTAACGGTATTGAATTTTCACATCACGGTTATAGTGACCTAAATTATCACGGTTATCAATATTATCACGGTTTTGTTCAAATTAGATAAAGTGTTCAAAAAGAACCAATGCACACACTGAAAACATGTCAACAACTTTTATATTTGAAAATTAACAAACAACAAATAAATCAAGCAGTTCTATGCACTTTTTAAAAGCAACATTGTATTCTGTGGGATTTCCTTCCTTATATTGGCCGGCATCAATAGCACCATAAGTAATAATTTGCTGTAAATAGAATCTCTAACATTATCTCTATAAATATGTTCAAACAATATTCTCATCCGTGTCCTACATCAGCTATGACACATTTAAATCTAGCATATTTTGAGCCCAAACAGTATCCCAGGAAAATAAATCATATCCATATTTTAATATGATTTGACAGTTTATTTTATTAAATATCAAAAATAAAAAAGGTGTGCATTATATATATGAACACTTTACAGTCAGTGTTATGCAAACGCGCATAACCATGTAACTTTAGAGACGGCCCCTAAATTATCTCGAACGTCAAGCCACCTTTATGCCAGTCATATCCGATGCACTATGGTTCTGCGGTATTTGTTTTGAACTATTTTCGCTGCTGAAATAGAACAAAAACATTCAACCGTATACTGAATGCATCTCCTGCGTACATCGCACGCTCATCTCTGCTTTGAGTGCAGATTACAGTGAGAGCGTGCTCTGAACAAAACTCCGCTGATGATGATCTGATTATTAGACATTGCATTCATAAACTCAATAGAAACACGTGTGATAGGTTATAATGCGCAACTCGATTATAATAGATAGCTTTTGGAGAAGCCTATAATAAGTAGGTGACAGTGGTTTTCAAACCCTGGACAGCGTAAGGCTACACGCCACAGTCGAAATAAACACAAACGGGGATTGTTATCAAGCCCTGATTATTATTCCTTAAATGTCACCCTAGTCGTGTCTGAACGTGTTCGTTCGTCTTTGGCTCAAGCTTCACGTTATTATTTCCCAGACGTAGGTAGGTATGGACATAGGTATGGAGGTCAAAGTCCACTTGCCTTGCGTTCGCAAATCTTAGCAGATTTGAAGTGTTTCCCTAAAGGCGGGCGTACACTGTGCGAATTCGGACACTCGGAAGGTCGTGAGATATTGCAGACGCTACGAGTCATTTAATTTGATCATCGCATCAAATCAGCTGGTACACGGCACGACTGTTTGCACCGCGAGCCGGCCGCGATCACACGAGTTTTCATGTAACACAGACACCGGAGCTTTCAATGTTGCTGATGGCTTTAGATACAAAAAAATAAAGAAAAAAGGTGTGAAAATGATTTGTTGAAAAGCAGAGAACAGCCATTCCTTTTAACCGAAACAACAGGAGGGAGAGAGAAGAGTGCACGTGCGAGAGAGAAAGTGTGTGTGTGTGTGTGTGTGTGAACGCAGTATGTGGCAGCCACTGAGCTAGTCATATAGATTGAGCGTATGTGACGTGCTTGTGCATGATTTGGCAATAGGGGACAGCCCAGCAAACACAAAACGTTTTTACAACGTTCCACAACGTTGTATTCTGGTTGCAATTAGGTAATGTTGTAGTACAACGTTTTAAAGACGTTTTAAAAACGTTTTTTAAAATAGAAAAATAATGTAACCAAAATAAAACGTTTTAAAAACGTTGTGAAAATACCAATCTGGGACGTTTTCTTTAAGTAGTCAAAAAAACGTAAATATCACGTTTGTTTACTACGAAAACAAAACTAGACCAAACTACAACTTTTGGGAGACGTTTTATTCAGGTGTTAAAATAACGTTATCTGCACGTTGGAATAAAACGTTTTAAAAACGTCATGGTAGTACCAAAATACAACCATATGCCAAACCTCCAACGGTAGGCTACGTTCTGTTTGTGAAAAATATACACAGAATATAAACAGAACGTGACAGTAACATTTTAACATCAACGATTCAGTGACTGATCGAGTAACAGATGAGGCTGATGCAGAGCTGAGCATTCTATATCAATGTTGTGAATATACTTTAAGGTGCTCATTTAACTGATAGAATAGCTATATTAGAGTATTATATTATATTATATTATATTATATTATATTATATTATATTATATTATATTATATTATATTATATTATACAAGCTTTCATTCTCATTCCATTTAAAGTTTTACGTAGGCATAGGCTGCAGTTTCCACTTAAACGGTGGCCTACTTAACTATCGGGATATTATACTTCAGTATAAAAATATGTATTCATGGTAACGCAACACTGCACGTGTTGAACATTCGAGTCGCTTTTAAACAAACTGGAGCAGATGGAATTACCATGGAAACGGGGCAGCTCGTCTGACAACAAGCAGCAAAGCTCCGTCTGTCACTGTTGTTTTCACTAATTTCAGGTAAGTTAAGTCCCTAATATTACACATATAATACATACAACTGTTCTTGACACTTTCTAACACGCTTCTGTTGAATATTTACTTTTAAGAAATGGTTTAGTGTCTTCGGAAAAAGTCCGTTAGCCTCTTAACCGTTAGGCTAATGAGAGGTAAGTTAACGTTAGGCTATAGCCCTGAGCTCTTATTTATGAAAGTTGGGCTTTTAATTCCATATTATGTGTAGATAAGAGGTTTTGTTAATGTTTTGCTGGCTATTTGTCAATGGTTGAATGAAAGGAACGTTAATTTAAGTATTTAACCAAACAGTTTGCACTTTACGTGACTCGGTGACGTCACATGCGCTATTTCAAACATGTTTGATCTGTCATAGTAAACAAGTATTGACCACGTATATAACCATGCATCTGTAAAACCTAAACGTAAATTCTGGTATCTTACGATATTATATATTGTATATATCCTGTATATTAATCTTTTTTTCTTTTTTTTTGCTGCATTTTCACCTATGCACTAGTTTATTTATTTCTAATAAACCTACCTGAGTGACATTGTATAGTTTACCACTTATTGTTGGCTCTGTGACAAATTGTTTATGTTCCTAGATTGTGATGGCTGTCCAGCACTATGAACCATCTGACTTGTAAGTAAAACATACATACATACATACATACATACATACATACATACATACATACATACATACAACCATACATACATTCATGTGTGTATATGTTGATCATTCTAGCAAATTAAATGGTTAAATGTTCATTAATTAACTCTGAGATCAACTTTGCAGATGCAGTTCATGTGTGCATATAGGGAGACAGTAGATACTGAAATCATCACGAGTGTCTGGCGTGCTTCGGTTTAAGTAGTAGTAGTTATTTACATACTATAGACATGGCAGAACAAAGACTTCAGATTTCAGTTCCAGTCTTTTTGAGCTTTAATATTCAGACACTAGTCTGTATCAATATCTGATTCATTGTAGAGCCCTTATTTTGATTTATACATAAAGAATATTTTCAAATTCTGTAACGTTCTGCTTAAATTCTACAGTAAATTCCATTTGTGACTGGATTCTGTGATTTCATCCATGTTTGGCTCTACGTGGTATTTGCAGTATTAAAGAGAGGTAGTTTTGAGAGTGAATTATTGTTGTGTTATAAATTTGTTACCATTAGTATAAGAAGGGTAAGACTAAAAGACTAAATTTCAGTCCGGCAGAATTTTCTGCACACTTCACCACCGAGGCCAGATGAGCATTGTGAATGTATGAACCTCACATTATATTTATAACAATCCTTGTTGATGTTTGAATTGTATTTCAGGGCAGTTTGTGAAGAGGGATAAACAAGAGATGTTGTGAAAACCAGGACAGAAGTTGGTTCCAGATCCACCTTCCAGACCAGACTTCTGTCTCATATGGATTGCTGTCTAATGGTGTATTATATGTTCTCTGCAGAATTAGGTGCATGCAGATATTACTCAGGAACACGACTAAACTTTGTTTGCTATAATACATCTATTTAGTGTACCAATGTGAAACAGACTAAAACACTTGACTGTTTCTCAAAATCAGGTATGCCAATATTATAAAATATTATTTATTGAACAATAATAGAGACAGAGTGTATTTAGGCCACGCCCACACCGGGGAGGAAACATTCCAACGCTCTCCATTGATTTTGTGTTGCGTGAAGCGGTCACCTCGTCTTTTTTTACTTATAACAAAAACGGCAATGTCTAAAAGCTCATATGTGACGAGGTGTGCAGCACACAAGGTAAAAAACACATAACTAAGTTTTTATAAGCTGTCGACCCCAAAAAACAAGCGTTTAAGGACAAAAGTGGATACAGGCAATAAGACGTGAAGCTTCAGCAAGAAGAATGGGTCAATTTTGGGATCCTGACACTCCATATGCCTACGTGTGCAGTAAACCTTTTGTTAAATATCCAAATGTCAGTTTTATATATTATATATTATATTTCCTGTCGCTGATTACTTTCCCCTCCAGTGTGTGTAGTTCTCAGTGTAATATAGCATGACGCGCTCTGTCTCAAGTGCCTGTATCCACTTTAGTCTTTAAACACTCGTTGTTTTTTTGGGGTCAACAGCTTATAAAAACTTCTGGGTTTTGTTCCTGGGGTTTTTAGCTTGTTTAATGTACACCAGGTACAATAGAAAAAATAGATTGCAGTAAAATAACATATGCATAACATAATCTGTAATTAGTTAAAATGAGAATTTACATTTTATAGATTAATCTCTTTTGTTATAACATCTGTGCACTGAATTTTTATGGATTTTTCTCTACATTTTTTTGTTCATGTTCTTATTTAAATTCCCAGTCATTGCATAATTTGCATGTGCTGTACTTTATTTGTACCATTTTGTTTTATTGGCATACCGGTATTTTTATTTATCTGTTTAGAATTTTTTTCTTATTATTAATGAGAGCTTTAATTGTAGTCTTCTACAATTATCTCAATGATTTCAATTTACATTATCTCTACTAAAAATGAAAAAGCTGTTATCATGTAACTTTTCTGTTGTTGTTCCAAACTTGTATGACTTTGTTAGACATTCGAGTTAATGTTTCTTATTCACCATTCACTTTCTTTTGTTCAAAAAAGTGAATAGTGTATAAGGAACATTATGCTTAATATCTCCTGACTTAAGGTTAACATTAACACCTCCCTTTGTGTTTAACAAAGGAAAGTCATACAGATTTAGATTGGAATAATGTAAGGATGAGTAAATGACAGATTTTTCTTTTTTTGTGAACTTACCTCTATCATATTGCTTTTTATATTGTGTGAATAAATACAATGACTGACAAATGTTGTGTGTAGTATAAATTATTAGTACTACATATGTTTATGTAGTTTAATAAAATGGGAAACAAACAGAGGTAAGGCCTACAGGTAAGGTGAAATGTAAAAAGCGTTATTAATAAGCTGAATATTAAGATTGACAGAAATATTATAACGTGTGATTAGCCTTGACAAATTATACAGAGATCTAAAAAGACCACAATATATTTTTCTTACTGTAGTTATAATATTGTTTTTATATTAAAGATAACAGTAAAAACAAAAAAACATTTTGATCACAGCATGTGTGAAGTGAAGAACCAGTTTGAATGTGGTACGTTTCTACAACGTTGGAAGGAGATGGACGTGGTAGGTGACAAAAACGTTATAAACACATTTTTGCAATGTTGGAAGGAGAGGATATGGTAAGGTGATAAAAAAAACGTTATAAATATGTTTCTGCAACGTTGTAAGTAGACGCGGTAACGTGATAAAGACGTTTCTGCAACGTTACAAGGAGACGTGGGAACGTGATAAAGACGTTATAAGAACGTTTCTGCAACGTTGTGAAAAAACGTATTTATAACGTGAAAAAAACCCGACATCTGTCGTATTAAATACGTCGGATAAAAACGTTATCGCGACCTTTTCACAACGTGAAAAAAACGTTTTTACAACGTTGCTGTGTTTGCTGGGAGCTGGTAAAAATCGGGCCGACTCCCCGAACTTTTTAAACATGTTTAAAAATGATCGTAAGGTCGGGAGGTGCTCTTAACGTGCTCGGCTCGTCTCGTATTTCCTCTCACACGGTGCGAGCCGCGACCATACGAGCATCCACGATGTCCACGCGATTTCTCCCGAGAAAAAAAAATCGTCTGCGAGTTCGTACGATAGCAAAAATCGCATCGTGTACGCCCGCCTTAAGTGTTTCCCCCATACAGCGACTTTCTTCTGGCATGTTCTGCTGCAGACAGGGTGACCAGAGCCTCTTTGATTCATTTTCCCCTTTAGGACTTTTGTAAAAGCCAAAATATGGCCACGCCTCAGATTTTTTACTTTTAGAAGACTGGAAAATCTCCCGGTACTGTCACTGCCTTCTGTCATTTCTTCTCAGAAAACAGCCGTCACGTGCTGCGCGCGCCTGCACCAGACTGGACAGGATTTACCGCGAGTTTTCAAAATCGTGATAATCACTGACGGTTTTAATGATAATTAAATTTTAAACAATATTACTAACCGTCAGGAAATTTTATCGTGGTTTATCGTGAAACTGGTAATCGTTACATCGTACGGACATTCAAACTCTAAACTTGATTTTTTTTAAAAGTAATTTTATTTTTGATTAAACAATACACAATGAAGATTGTTACTATCCACGATGCATATTTTTGCATTGTTGTATTGCTAATGCCCTTAACGCCTAGACGGGGGAGGGTCAATACAGTTTGTACAGTATAAAAACCACGTCTATGGAATGAGTGTGTGAGTTTAATGAGTATAAATGTTTGTGTTATAGGGCATGGTCATAGACCTACAAAGATAAATATGAGTTTTGGCATAAATGCATGAACACGTCATCATGTGCACTATTTCTGTCCAGAACAGCTTAGAGCCATTTTAGTTCTTTTTGGCTTAGATGTTAAAAAGACACACACACACATACACACACAAACACACACACACACACACACACACACACATACACTCAAAGACCTCTCTGCAACCTTATTGGCTTTAAAGGTCCGTTTAGGTCACACAGTCTTCAGCAGATAGTAAATCTGTTTGGCCTTCCTAATTCTCACGGATGTGTGCTGAATTTCAGAATAGGGCTGGGCAGTATATAAAGTTTGTACAATATATCAATATATTTTTAAGAGACGATACGGAATGAGGCAACACCGTGTATATCAATATACAGCAGATTCATATGAACCGCATCTGAAACATAACGGAACGAGCAGAGTGAGCTGCAGGGAAAGTGCATAATACAATTTGTCCTCAACATGACACATGCATTATATCAAAACTCTAGTACAAAAATCCAGTTCAGTTGCACATATTTTCACTCCACATAATCATTGTTTCAAATACAAGATTATTGTAATGATGATGATTTGGTTTAATCAACAAAACATAACTGTATGATCTTTCGATTTAGTACCTTAAACCATCAGTTCATCAAACAGCAAACAATGCAATATACATGTTTCAAATTGCAGTAACACAGGCTACAGATGCCATGCCACATAAGAAAATGTTTTTCCATTACCTAACTTAGGCATTAATCCATAATATTTGTAATAGTATCTATTTAGTGTGTTATCAAAAGGTGTGATAAAGTTATGACACAGCCATGAGGTTATGTGCTATAGAATAGTTTGCAGCCAATCGAGAAAATGTTCTCACTGTGCCATATGACTGAATCTAATGTAGTTGAGCTAAAGGGTGAGTTACAGTAATGTGGCAGTCTCTACCATGATAATCTATTTACAGTATCACATGGCATATACTGTAATGTAAAATGATGTACTTGATTCCATCCGTCTTATCCACTAATATACTCTATTATACATTTTGTTTTTAAGATTGTAAACCCCCAATTTGCACATAATATATTGCATAGCCTACTTTACATCCACTATGGGCCAACATTTCTAAAGAATGCTTTCAGCACCTTGTTGAATCAATGCCATGTAGAATTAAAGCAGTTCTGAAGGCGAAAGGGGGTATTAGTATGGTGTTCCTAATAATCCTTTAGGTGAGTGTATATATAACATATTGACCAAATTTGAATGATAGCGGATCCCTTTAAAATAAATTAATTAATTTGTTGCCACAACTTACTAATAAGGTTCTTCTTCGCTGCTCAGAATGCATTGTAAGCACAGGAAGTTGTGCTATGTTGCTACAAGCAACCACTTTTAGAGCAGCCAAGATAGTGAATATAGTCATTTTTTTCTGAATTGGTGAATTTTACAATTTTTGTGAACGTTTAGCAGCACACTAGCATGATCTAACACACTCACTGAACTTAAAGCTACAAAACTCAGAATGTAATTTTACTGATGGTGTCTAGTGACTGATGGGAAGGTTATTACAAATAATCATAATGAATTGTGTGCTAACACAGCTGAAAGCAGGTTCTTGGCAGAATGGTGCCTGCTGTCTAATGGCAGGTGGGATACTGCTCCTTTAAACTGTTATAATAGTGGAGGGATGTTTCAATCAGGTTATATAAGAAATGGATAGGTTTTCACAGACAGAGATAAAAGCATGTACACGATATAGGAGTTTTTATATCCCTCAGGATGAATTTTGATCTAGTGCTGGGCGTGTAAAGTGAGGTCTGAGATAAAGCATCACATTTTGATCAGGACACTTTAAAATAAAAATAAGAATCATCCTCAAATATCTATGGATTATATAGTAGCCTATGACCTTATTTACTAAATGATATGTAGAACAGTATTTCTCAGCCTTTTTGACTAAAAGACCCCCATTGTATAATTGTACTTATCAGCAGTGTTGGGTGTAATACATTACCAAGTAATTACTGTAATTTAATTGTTACGAGTTGGTTGTAATAAGTAAGCACATGTAGAATGAAAGGGAACAGTCTTTAATGATACATTTGGAGAGAATAACACAGGATTAACACAACCTAATGAGATGATGGACGGCAGGTGAACATAATGACTAAAACAATTCAAGAAAACTAGGTAAAATGGCAAGAGGCGACATGGTAATAACTTGATGGAAGATAACCTAAGGACAACTGACAGAGATGGAGCTGCTGAAGATGGAGATGATGAGCCACATAGCCCACGGGAGACAGATGGTACTTAAAACTGAGGTGGAGCCGCAACGATGAACGCCCAAAGGTTGGAGGGACCAAGGATGAAGGTGAAGCCGGGGGAGGGCGGAGACAGACAAAGGTGCAGGCAGGACGATGCCTGAACAAGGCTACGCCGGGGGGACAAGGGTCCCCAGTGAAGCTGTAAGGGCAATGGTTTCTGGTGGAGCCAAGGGATGGAGGAGCTAAGGTGGAGCCAATGTGTGGACATGCCGAGGCGATTGACTGGAGGGAGACATAATCTTTTAAAAAAAATCCAGAAAACACAATGTATGATTTTTTTAACTATTTATTTGTATAATACAGCTGCTAATAAGTATTTGAACACCTGAGAAAATCAATGTAAATATTTGGTACAGTAGCCTTTGTTTGCAATTACAGAGGTCAGACATTTCCTGTAGTTTTTTCACCAGGTTTGCACACACTGCAGGAGGGATTTTGGCCCACTCCTCCACACAGATCTTCTCTAGATCAGTCAGGTTTCTGGCCTGTCGCTGAGAAACACTGAGTTTGAGCTCGCTCAAAAGATTCTCTATTGGGTTTAGGTCTGCAGACTGGCTAGGCCAGGCCAGAACGTTGATATGCTTCTTACAGAGCCACTCCATGGTTACCCTGGCTGTGTGCTTTGGGTCATTGTCATGTTGACTTGAAGCCTTGACCCATCTTCAATGCTCTAACTAAGGAAAGGAGGTTGTTCCCCAAAATCTCGCAATACATGGCCCCAGTCACCCTCTTTTTAATACAGTGCAGTCGCCCAGTCCCATGTGCAGAAAAACACCCCCAAAGCATGATGCTACTACCCCCATGCTTCACAGTAGGGATGGTGTTCTTGGGATGGTACTCATCATTCTTCTTCCTCCAAACACGTTTACTGGAATTGACCAAAGTTATATTCTGGTCTCAGCTGACAACATGACTTTCTCCCATGACTCCTCTGGATCATCCAAATGGTCATTGGCAAACTTAAGACGGTTGCCTTGGACATGTGCTGGTTTAACCAGGGGAACCTTCCGTGCTCTGCGTGATTTCAAACCACGACGTCTTAGTGTATTACCAACAGTAACCTTGGAGCAATTTTTTTTTCTACAACAGTGGACCGTTTTTCATCAAGCTGCTTGGCAATTTCCCCGTAGCCCTATCCAGCCTTGTGAAGGTGTACAATTTTGTCTTGTCTTTACACAGCTCTTTGGTCTTGGCCATGTTAGTAGTTTGATTCTTACTGATTGTATGGGGTGGACAGGTGTCTTTATACAGCTAACAACCTCAAACAGATAATAAATGGAGTGGAGGGTGGGTTTTTAAAGGCAGACTAACAGGTCTCTGAGTTGTTCAGGTCTTTGAAAATTCTGGCTGATAGACAGGTGTGCAAATACTTATTTGCAGCTGTATCATACAAATTAATAGTTAAAAAATCAATATTGTGATTTCTGGATTTTTTTTTTTAGATTATGTTTCTCACAGTGGACATGCACCTACGATGACAATTTCAGACCCCTCCAAGATTTCTAAGTGGGAGAACTTGCAAAATAGCAGGGTGTTCAAATAATTTTGAATTGGAATCGCATTTAAGATGGCGGAATACTGTGTGAAGTCCACTTCGCGGTCCTCTTATGGTCGAATGGAACCTCCCATGCCTCCTATGTCTGCCATATTTAACATACCCACTTCAGGTCTTGCAGTCTCTAATAATAAGCTCATGAGCTGAATGAAGTGTTTTAGATGAGGAAGACATACAAAATGTGCAGTGCTGGGGTTCTTCCAGGACAAGTTTAAAAAACCCTGCTATAGATTATAGAACAATATAAAAGCAATTGTTAATGTCTAATAATTTTCTAATGTAAACTTATCCCTTCTAATTCTTTGGTCAGCTCAAGAATAATTTATGCAATTTCATTATTTGAAAGTATTAAAAGAGCATTTTCATGTCTATTCTTGTATTCTTCAACTGGTTACGGGTGATAATTGAATTTAGGAAGCAATTCATAATTAGTAATGCAGTATTTTTTGGAGATTGTTGTAGTACAGTAAACTAATTACACTGTTGAAGTTGTACAATTAGTAACTAGTAATTAATTACTTTTGTAGAGTAATTTTTAGAGTAACTTGGTATCAAACTTTTTTATTTAACAGAATCTGAGTGTTGTTATTAAGGGTAAATACATTTAAATGGATTTAAACTGATTGTGTGCATTTTTAGCATTTAAATTAAGGATTTGTTATTTTATAATATACTTTTTAAATCATCTTGTGCTCATCTTTTCTCTGAACCACTGATGTAGAACAATATTTTGCCAACAAGCAAGTCCTTATTCTAACTTTTAAAGTATTTAGGGCCAGTCTGAAGCTGAAAGTGATGCATGTTTTTTTTATGACATAAGGGGAGATTTCATATAGTGCCAAAGGAGATTTATGAGTAGTATCTGTCCATGGGGTGAAAGTTCAGCCATTACAACAAAAGATACTTTTTGTTACTTTTGTAAGGGAATAAAATCACAGCAAGAGAGTTTTAAATGTTTTCCTGGACCATCTTCAAAAATGTAATTTAACTGAGAGGCTGTACTAATGTTAGACTCGTTATTTTGCAAGATCAAATTCATTATTAGTTCAACTGCCTGTTGGCATGAACAAAACTCAAATATGTATTGCTCTGGCACAAAAAGCGTTTCTTTAACCCATCACCCACCTCCAAACAGATACAGACCATTAGATTTAAACTCGCAGTGACCTAATTCTGTTTCACTTACATTGTTAGATTGTTGCAATAATATGTGCAAACCCATACGCATGCACCGAAGACAACGCTCAAAACACAAATAGATGGACTCTTGCTGTCAGTAATGGAAACAGGTGGGCACGTTTTCCTCAGCAGTGTTGTGAAAGCATCAGTACTTTTTTTCTCTGCTCAGATGTTTGATGCATCCTTACATCTCTCTCTCTCTCTCTCTCTCTCTCTCTCTCTCTCTCTCTCTCTCTCTCTCTCTCTCTCTCTCTCTCTCTCTCACACACACACACACACACACAGTCTTTCTCTTCCTCCATCTGCAGTGCAGTGCTGATTTGCACATATGCCACTGATTTTCTCATAGAGAAGAAAAAAAAGCCCCTCGAGATGAGATAATCAACAGGAAAGAAAAAAACATGGATACAATTGCACGTATGATCTCGTGCAGTGCATACTGGGCCTTGCTTTGTGTTTAGCTCCGGTAAAATGAAGCAAATGGACGTAATTAAAAGAGCAGCCTACCTCTGACTCCGTCTATCTCTCTGTTTTCTGTGTCTCTGGATCTGTCGTTCCCAAAAGGTTGCCTTATGTATCCTTTCGCTGTGACTCTTCCTCCGGCTGCCGCCCCTGCCGTCTGTCGCTTCTCTTTCTGTCTCTCTTCCACACACATACACAAACCCCCTCCCCTTTCCATCCTCCCTCCTCTCCTATCTCCTCCCCTTCTCTCCTCCGGTACTGTATCCCCCAGTTATTCTCTCTCTAGCTCTCTGCTGTCATTATGTCACCATAGACAGGAGCAGGTGGGCGTTGTAAGACACATAGAGGTTGTATTGCCTCATCACCACCCACCTCCCCCTTCCCCCTCGCACCCTCTGTCTTTTTTCGCTTTAGATTATTGTGTTCACTTGAGTAGCTTTGAAAGCCGTAGCACTCCTTTACTCACAGTCAGATGGAAGAGAAAGAGAAAAGAGACTCTCCCCACCCCCTTCTATATTCCACGGGTATGCAGCATGCTTATATGTTGCTGTTTCTTTGTTGTACATATAAATGGATTAGTCCCGTCCAGAGCTTAGAGGTCTCTGATCTTGTACAGCATTGCATGTACAGTAGGGTTCAGAATAGGAGACCATATCGGAAATTATTTATTGTTATTTTTTAATTTTTTATTATTCTTTATAATAAACATGTGAACAGATGATTTTGATCAAGTTTGAAAATAAATAAATACGATTCTTCACTAGGTCATGATTAAAATAAAATAACAACTACATTTGTGACATTTATTATATTCATATATACCTTTTTTCATTTTTTATTCTTTTTTATTTTCTAATTTGTTTTTAATTGACAGTCACTGGTAATATAATTTATAATAAAAATGCATAATTTAATTGCTATTCTAATTTATGAAAACATTTGTTCATGTTTAACTGTTAACATTCAATTAAAACGTTTGTATTAAAAATGTAATGGATCATATAAAGTAACATGAACATTATAGCATGAACATAATCAATACCAAATCTCACTAAATAGAAGATTAAATACAGACTCATAGGTTCAAAACCAGTGTGTTTTTGATAGGGACACACACACACACACACACACACACACACACACACACACACACACACACACACACACACACACACACACACACACATCCCTATCTTTGTAGGGACATTCTGTGCCTATAACATAGGGTTTAGCTGTAACACACACACACACACACACACACACACACACACACACACACATCAAAACATCTATTTATTTAAATGTAAACATATGTTTTCACAATATCTAAACCTGATTATGTATTGCTGATTGTGTAATTTTTAACTTTTCAGAATTTAATACATATTAATTATTTAAAGAATGTACTTTTAAGGTAGGTAGGTAGGTAGGTAGGTAGGTAGGTAGGTAGGTAGGTAGGTAGGTAGGTAGGTAGGTAGGTAGGTAGGTAGGTAGGTAGGTAGGTAGGTAGAGAATATATTAGTTTACCAATACTGGAAAACAAAATCATTAAAAAAAACCGGAAGAAATACATTTGTGAATGTGCATATGCACATGTGCAGGCAAATACAAGAATGGCTGGACAAATATAACTACATCGTTATATTAATTTATTTCCTTATAATATACAGAACAACAAAAAAAATCACTTTTTTACATTTTTACTTTACAAAAGTTTTATGTACAGATATAAAATATTTCAGTGATACATAAGTGTGTGTGTGTATATATATATATATGTTTACTCAACCACCTGTTTGCTTCATTCATGTGTGTATATATATATATATATATATATATATATATATATATATATATATATATATATATATATATATATATATATATATATACACATGAATGAAGCAAACAGATGGTTGAGTAAACAAGAACATCATGTTCTGATTTAAATAAATATGATTATTGGCACAAGAGGAAACATGATTAAGAACTCCTCTTCAATGCATAAGTCTCCTGTTCAAAAGACAACATTAAAGTCAGGCACAGAAATCGATTTCTGGTGGCATGCATTGTTCAAAAATGTGGATATGCAGAAAAAAATTCATAACTAAACCAGAAGCATCATATATAAGTTAAAACGCAAACACACAAACATAGACACACATGACAAGCTCTCCAAAGTGCAATTACTGTATCAGAATATAGATTAGATGCAACCAGATCTACCGGATTACACTGTATATTCTGCCTCTTATTGCTTCCACAGTTAAAGGGTTAGTTCACCCAAAAATGAAATTGATGTCATTAATGACTCACCCTAATGTCGGTTCACACCCGTAAGACCTTCGTTCATCTTCAGACACAGTTTAAGATATTTTATATTTAGTCCGAGAGCGTATCAAAGTGTATGCACACTATACTGTCCATGTCCGGAAAGGGAATAAAAACATCATCAAAGTAGTCCATATGTGACATCAGTTAGTTAGTTAGAATCTCTTGAAGCATCGAAAATACATTTTGGTTCAAAAATAACAAAAACTGTGACTTTATTCAGCATTGTCTTCTCACCCGAGTTTACTTTCAAACCTCAAATAAAGATTCATGAATCTCAGCATATTGATTCATGATTCGGATCGCGTGTCAAATTGCCAAACTGCAAACTGACATTTGCGATCCGACTTATTAATCAATCCGCTGATTCATAACCATTTGAATCTTTATTTGAGAATTGAAAACAAAAGCGGAAGAGAAGACAATGCTGAATAAAGGCACTGATTTTTGGACCAAAATGTATTTTCGATGCTTCAAGAGATTCTAATGAACTAACTGATGTCACATATGGACTACTTTGATGATGTTTTTATTCCCTTTCTGGACATGGACAGTATAGTGTGCATACACTTAGATACACTGTTGGACTAAATATAAAATATCTTAAACTGTGTTCTGAAGATGAACGGAGGTCTTATGGGTGTGGAACGACATTAGGGTGAGTCAATAATGACATCAATTTCATTTTTGGGTGAACTAACCCTTTAAGACAAATTAAATATAATGTGCCAAAATGTGGTCAAAATGTGGTTAAAGGACAAAATTACCTTTATAATAAAGTATTTTGAGTTGAAAACCACAGTAAATTGCATGACAGACAACAAAACATTAAATATGATATAAATTGTGCATAAGAAACATGGTAAGAAATGAATCTCTCATCAACATACATAAGACACATCAGTCAAGTTTGTGGTAAAAGAAACCCAATCATCAATGCACTTATATGAAGTGAGCATTTTATCCTGGGTGAGAGGGAATTAGGATAAAAACATTAAAAACAATATATCTCTCCAATGCCATTTGTGTGTATACTTTGAGTCTGTGATCAGCTGTATGGTTTTGAAACCATTAACATTCCTGAAACATTTTTGATCCAAGGCCTTTTTATAATTCATATAGTTATTGCACTCTTTTTGTCCTGTTCCTTTACAATGGCTTTTCCTGCTTATTTCATCTCATCTCTTCTCATCTCCTTGTATGAAGTAGGGGTTTTCATGACCCACCAGATAAGAGTACCGTGTGGGGTTTTGGCCCTTAAAGGTCCTCATGTCATCTGTTCTGAGGTCATATGAGCCCGTCTGCAGAAGAAGTTCATATTAGCCACATACAGGTAAACACAACCCACAACCCTTTACTCTCTCAGCCCATCTCCTCTTTTATTACCAGCATGCAGGAAAATCATAACTGCTTAAAAATTCATGCAAAGCTTATGATGGCATGCAAGCAAAGATCAAAATCAAGATCTCATCCAGAATGTAACAGCAATTCGCCTCAGAATGCAGAATGTATATAGTGGCGGTAAGTGATGCCATTCACATAGCAAAAAGAAGAAATAAAGATAAGGAAAACAAAGTAAAGGAATATTCCCTTCTGTTTGAGTCATAGTTGATGTTGGTGCTGCATTCATTATTTTGGTTTTGCTAGTGATGCAGAATTTATAAACTTAAAGGGATAGTTCACCCAAAAATGAAATTTCAGTCATAGACAGCAATGTAATGAACACTTTCAAGGTCCAGAAAGGTATAAGACATTGTTTAAATAGTCCATGTGTCTCCAGTGGTTCAACCTTAATGTTATAAAGGGAAGAGAATACTTTTTGCGCACAAAAAAAATAAAAATAACGTCAGTCTCCGACGCAGTTTACGTTGCAAATAAAAAGTGGTTCCAGGCTACGTCAAAGCTACGGCAAAATGCCGGCTTACCATTTAAAGTGTTTGAAACTTTGAAAAGTGTTCATTAAATAGCTGTCTATGGAGAAGTTTGTGTTCCAAAGAAGGTCTTACGCTTTGGAAACGACATGAGGGTGAGTAATTAATGACTAACAATTTAACCTTTAAATTGTTTTTAATCCAGAATATTCCTTTACTTGGAAGAACTTGAACACTAAAGTCCCTTTAAGGCACATCAGTTCACTTGGTGACCATATTCATAACACAATGCTACTTTCAGCTATTTCAGCTTACATTTCAATCGCATACACTACTGTTCAAAAGTTTGGGCCCTGTATTTTTGTTTCTAAATGTTTTTGAAAGAAGTCTCGGTTGCACTTTATATTTACAGTACATGCACTTATAGTAAACTTATCTAAGAAAGTACTGGGTAAAGTAACTACATGGGTTAAGGTTAGGTTCAGGGTTATATCTAGTTATTACCCAGTTATTTTAATTACAATAATAAGTACATCGTATGTAATGGACTGCAAAATAAAGTGCTATCGAAAGTCTCGTCAGCCCACCAAGAATGCATTTATTTAATGCAAAAAACAAACAAACAATAAAAAGAGTAATATTGTGAAATATTATTACAATTGTAATAAATGTTTTATATGTTAATGAATCTATGATCCTTCATAAAGCATAATAATATGCTGATTTGGTGCTCAAGAAACATTTCTTCTTAATTATTTCAATATTTAAAATGTGTTGTTATTATTGTTTTGTTTTTTTGGAAGCCATGATAATTTTTTCATAAATCTTTAATGAATAGAAAGTTCAAAATAACATTAGAAATTTAGATTTAGAGGCAAACTCAGAAAGTTAGATTTTTTTAGAGGCAATTGAATGTGTTCTTGCTGAATAAACATTAATTTCTTTAAAAAATAACCCCAAAGTTTGAATGGTAGTGTATTTCAAATCAGTAATAAAATCTAACCACTATCTTATCATATTTTTGTACCCCTTAAAGTCACAATAAGTAACTTTTTTACTGCTAGAGGTCGGTTATTCAAAAAAAAAAAAAAAGGCATAGCATGATGACAATGTTAATGAGCAAAAAATCATGGCAGTTGTCATCATCATGGCTTGGCTTCGCGAACGAACGAACGAACGAACGAACGAACGAACGAACAAACGAACGAACGAACAAACATTTAAGATGGACATGCACATCTGCTACAGGCATGCTGGTGTCTGACAAGGCCTATACGGTACAGGCAAGTCCTGCCATAGCAGCTGCAGGTTAAGGGCTGGTCCATGATGGTTCCTAAGGGGACAAGATTTTTCCTTCTTTTTCTTGTGTCCTCTATAGTGGCCCTACGGGTAACTTCAAAGATGGAGGTAGTCTGATGGACTGTGTGCCTCCAGGAGTCGTGATCAGCTGCTTGTGTTGCCCACTGACGGTGATCAATGCAGCAAGCTGTGAGTGACATCTTCAGGGAGTCTTTATACCACTTTCGTGGTGCCCCAATGTTTCGGTAACCAGAGGACAACTCTCCATACAGTGCAATCTTTGGTAGGCAGTGGTTCTCCATCCTGGAAATGTGCCCTGCCCAGCGAAGTTGTACCTTGAGGACCGATGCTAAAGACCTTCGCTGACTCAAGGACTTCAGTGTTGGCGATGAAGTCGCTCCAAGAAATGTTGAGGATTGTGCGATGGCAGGGCTGGTGGAAACGTTCGAGGAGTCTCAGGTGATGACTATACGTGACCCAGGACTCCGCGCCATACAGGAGGGTGGTCAGCACAACAGCTTCGTATACACTGACCTTCGTGTCTTTTTTGAGGTTGTTGTTGTTGTTCCAGACACTTTGTATAACCTGCTGAATGCACTGTTTGCCTTGGCCAGCCTGTTGTCAACTTCTTTGTCGATCCTGGCGTCAGACGAGATCACGCACCCCAAGTAGCTGAAATGGTGGACAACCTTCAATTTTGTTTGTTCAATAGAGATGCTTGGTGGATGATACTTTTTTGTGGTGCAGGCTGATGCAGAACTTCAGTCTTCTTCAAGCTGACTTCAAGACCGAAGATCTGAGCAGTTTTTGCAAAAAAAGACGTGATTCGCTGCATAGCCCTCTCTGTGTGAGCAAGGAGGGCGGCATCATCAGCAAACAGCAGCTCTCGGATCAGTAGCTCCATGGTCTTTGTGTGAGCCTGCAGACACCTCAGGTTGAACACGCTCCCGTCGAGACGAATGTATATGCCATCAGCGTCATCGAGGTACTCTGTGGTTTGCTGGATCATGGGAGTTGTAGTCTTAACTCTTCACCAACATAGCCGATGGAAAGGAATCCAATGGATTCGGGCAGAAATCATGTTCATGGACGAGCTGTATTAGCAAGGGCTTACAATATCCCATATAGTTCCAACTATTTGTAAAATCTGAGAAAATTGCTATTTTAAACAAGGACCCGAGACATCTGAGGGAGTCTGTCAATTGCGTTATATCTCCGTTACCCTCGGTTTCCTTTTTTATTCTGCAGAAACGCTTTACTCTTAGCAGTGTGCGACAAGGGCCACAGCAGCCACCGAGTGAACACACAGAGTAACGTCATAACATCATTTTAGACACAAATGTATCTGATATGATAAACCGAGCTGCGTTACCGCATACTCGTGTCCGGAAATGTCGCCGGTGACTGTGTCCCATCCCGCCATAGTAAAAGTCCCGCTGCTCCCAAGCCACGTGTTTGGCAACAATCGCTCCAGCGGCCTTGCTCAGCTCCCTCAACACTCGGCCCTGCTCTGCTTCATACTACAGTAACATTAATAATCGCATCCATGAACATGATTTCTTACCCGAGTCCTATCCCGATTCTTTTCCACTGGCTGTGAGATGAAAACCACGTCCCGAGATTCTGAACTCAAACTTGGCATCATCAAGCTTTGCCTTTGTTTTGAATAGCACCCTCTAGCAGATGAAAATGTTTCATAATGTAGCTTTAAAGTGTTAGTTCACCCAAAAATGTAAATTCTGTCACCCTCATGCCGTTCAACACCCTTTGTTCATCAATGAAGATATTTTTGTTGAAATCAGAAGGCCTCCAATTTGTCTGTCTGTCTGTCTGTCTGTCTGTCTGTCTGTCTGTCTGTCTGTCATTAGACCCATAAAAAGTACTATAGGGGACGTTACAAAGCCCATCTCACTACAGTGGTTCTTCAATAATTTTATGTAGTGACGAGAATAGTTTTTGTGCACAAAAAAACAACTAAATAACCAAAAAAAAACAACTAAATAACGACTAATATAGTGATTGTCGATTTCAAAACAATTCTTTCTGAAGCCTCAGAGCTTTATGAATCAGTATATCAGTGGTATCGATTCATGATTCGGATCGATTCATTTGAACCAGTGATTAGATACACTGATTCGTAAAGCTCCGAAGCTTTACGAAGTGGTGTTTTGATTGGCCATCACTATATAAGTTATTTAATTGTTTATTTTTTGAGCACAAAAACTATTCTTGTCGCTTCATAAAACTATTGTAGAATCACTGTAGTGAGATGGGCTTTGTAACGACGTCTTTAGTGCCTTTATGGGTCTTGAGAAAGGAAATGACATTGGTGTCAATGAAGGCCTTTCTGAGCCACTGGATTTCAACAAAAATATCTTTCATTTGTGTCCAGAAGATGAACGGAGGTCTTACAGATGTCGAACGACATGAGGGTAAGTAACTAATGACAGAAATTACATTTTTGGGTGAACTAACCCTTTTTTAAACTAATTAAAAATGTATTTATTTTGATTGATTTATTTTTCTCCAGGCTGTTCCAGCTAATGTTGCATGTAGAGTAAATGCGCATTTGTTTCAGATGTCTTGACTTCCATTCCTACAGCCGTCAAATTAAGCATTTCAATAACGTGACTGCTGTTTTTAACTTTAAGGCTGAACTACAGGATGTATGTTCATGTTGTGAATTCATATATGTACAAGTGGACCGTCTTTGCCTTCTACAGTCCCTGACGACGCACCATTACACACTTTAACAGACCAATTTTTTCATCGTCGGTGACTTACCTTTCCTCTAATCTTCTACGGTCATAGTGTTTGGAGTGAGGAAGAATCAAGCCCATATACGGGATACCACATACACAACACAGCGACCACAAATACGTGCACAAACACACACAAAGAGGTTTGTTTATGAGCTAACCGATCATAAAACGTACATGTCTACTATGATAATACTCTGATTTCAAACATTAAAATAATGAAACCTACTGAGTGATATCTCAGTTTCCCAAGTGATATACTACTGTTAGTGTTCCTTTTCCTCATGCTAACTGCAAAGGCACTAATGCAATAGACCCTTTATGTGTGGCCTGGTTAGATCTGTCTCTCATTCAATCATTCGGTCAAGTAATAATTAAAAAGTAAAGAGTAAAGATTTGAAAATGTCTTGGATCTGATTGAACAATATGTTTAGTATTGGTTAGTGGTGTGATGAGTTTATCATGCAGCTGATGACCCTAATATTAGTGTTAGTATAAGCTTACATGCAGGGTTAATAAAATAACTGGAGGGAACTCTGACTTACAGTGGGTTAATTTCTACAATTATTAAAAAATAATAATATATAAATTATGCACTAACTTAAAATTTGGGGTGAGTACGAATTTGAATGCTTCTTGAAAGAAATCTCTTCTGCTCATTCCAGTGATGGCAAAGCTGAGTTTTCAGCATTACTACTCTAGTCTTCAGTGTCACATGATCAGTGATGCTGGTTTGGTGCTCAATAAACATAATTATTGATATAATATAATAATGTTTTTGTTTTATTTTACAACAATTTATTATTTCATTTTTAAAAGTCCACACATAGGCGAATCAGTACAAAACCCACTGTAAGGTAAAGATCCGTGTAAATTCTCTGTGAATCAGTATGTTTACTTATTTGTGAAGTATTGACTACTCACCAATCCATTACTATGTCCTTTTTTGCCTGGCCCTTCAACCATCTCCAGATTGTTGCCAAAGGGATCATTGCTGGAAGTTGATGTGAGAGTGACTCGAGGAAGGTGGCTAATATTCTGAGAGGGCCATGTGGCTTGGAATTCTTCAGCAGGATACGGGCTGTTGTGATGATTGTCGTTTGACTTCTTCCTGCTGCGAAATAAGTAATGAACGCACAAATTGTCAACAAGTGAGAAATGTACATCCATACCCAAGCATAAAAGACACAGAAGAGAGATTCAAATGCATGCCTACCTAATCTGACCTCTCATAAACACTCACCTATGATTTACACAGACGTAGATGAGAACAACCAAAATCACAATGAGCAGAAGTCCCCCTAACACACATGCCACCACTACTAGAGCCAACAAAGAGGCTACGTAGGGAGAAAGAGGTCATTAGACACACATATACACACAATATTTCTTATTTAAAAAAAATATATATATATATATATATATATATATATATATATATATATATATATATATATATATATATATATATATATATATATATATATATATATAGTAATAATAATATTATCTTACAGTCATCACAGTTGAAACCAGAATAGCCAAAAGAACATCTGTTAACAAAGAAAAGAAATGTTGTGACTGTTGCAATGTTTCCACAACACAAGGGGGCAGTAACTTCTATTCCAAATACTCGTACACATGCACTCAACCATAGAGCTTGTCAGTTTAAAACAAGGAAGGAAAGTAGTATTTCTGATCCATCACATTTGAGGTATGTTTTACTTAAAAAATCTTACAAGTAAACAGCTCTATTAAAAAGTTAACATTGTTGTTTAGGAGATGATTGCAATACTGTAAGAGAGTGTGTGTATTAAAAACAAAGAAATGATGTGGTACTCACCGAACACAGTCATCTCCCTGTGCTTTGTATCCACTTGGGCAAACTGTGAAAAGATTAAATAGTTGTGTTGTTTTTTTGTTTGTTTTTTGTTTCTTTATTTTTGGTGTACTGTACACTCAGGATTAATTTGTCTGTTACCATGGATAATTCCACGTCAAACTCAAAGGTTCACCAATTATTATGATTTGCACACAAAAACACATGGTCTTTTTTTTTTTCTCCACCTCAAATGCAAACGGAATCCTAAAGAGAAACACTCACCTCTACAGCTTTTGGTCTGGTAAGGGCTGGGCACATGGCCAGGTTTGCAGGTACACTTAGCTATCCCATCTTTGTCCTCACAAACTGTAGTGTCAACATCACACGGAGCAAGATCTTGCTGGCACAGACTGCTTACTAACAAGAGAGTGAGAGAGAAAGAGAGTATAGTAGTGGCTATCTAAAGTTTTTAGAGCATTTTTTATTATTATTATTATTATTTTAAATAGTCCTGCGATGCAAATAGATTTTTAAAGTATAAATATTTCAGAGACTAATTTAAATAAATGTATTTTTATTTAATATGAATAATGTAAAACATACATAAGCTACCGCATAATAATGATAAAATAATGAGCATAATGATATATATATATGTATATATAAGCTGTAAATGGTAGCATGTGTGGTATATTGGTCATGAGCTTCCCAAAAGTATTTCATGTTCAATATCACAATTACAAAACATGGCCACAATCATGGCTTAACATTTCTAAACACCCCAAGTTTGGGCACTTGCACTTAATTGTATTTCTATTTGACAAAGATGTTTGGGCATTTAATACAACTCCAAAGAGAAGTTTTAATCTTTGTGGAAATTAGCATTAAAAATATGAAGAATGCATGTATTTGCATGAATGTAGAATGTAGAAAAATACAATAAGAATGTATTTTATATAAATAATGATTTTATATTATTATTTTTTTAAATTATGCGAAACAAAGTATTGTATACTTATGAAACCAATATAATGTATTGTAATAATTTATTATGTGGAAATTACAACACATTTCACTATGTTCATAAAGCAAAACTTAAATTCTAAATCTTTTCAAGATACTCACAAGTGTATTGAGCATCAGCTAGAATAGTACAGTTTGTCGTTCCACAGTTCGTTGCCATTTTTATAGCAGTTTCAATGGCCGATACAACTGATTCCTGGGTGACTGGAGAATTGGGCTCATAATAACTGTTTACTGAAGCCACTACACTGCCAGGCCTGGAAACATTTACACAGAGATTAGTAACTGGCTAATATGATTTAAATGTGTTAGAGCTATGGTTAAGAACTGTTTGGAAGGGCCACTTACGTCAACCTAATGACTGTGCTATGAATGTAGTTTGGCTGGTTACGCAGAACTTCATCTACCTATGGTGAAAGGGAAGAATGAGTAATGGTTTAGACTCACTGAGACTGAAGGATATTGTATTTTATTTCATTCATGGTAGTGCCAAGTTCAATTATGCTTTCATGGCATGACTATTAACTAGTCTGTAATCCCAAAGCAATATATAGCAATATTTTAAATGATATAGAGCATACAGTCCCTGACAAAAGTCTTGTCGCTTGTGTACAAACTGACCTAAAGTGCCGCTGAAATATATTTCTAATCAAGATTTTTTTACAAGAAATGGCTCATTTTAATCCCACCAGCTTTTGTGATAATGTTTCAGTGAAAAACTAAACTTTCAAAAAGTATTCTAATATTCACAGCTTGGTAAAGCCCATTGAGTCAATTTTTGCAAAGACATAAGTGTTGTCACCTTGTCATATGAGCTTCACCTGTGACTAATAATGGATCAATTAGGTCTCAAGTGTGTATAAAAAGAACCCCAGTACACTAGACCTTCACATCAACTGCAACTAGACCTCTGCAAACATGCCTAAGATTCACCCTGAGACTAAAGTTTTGATTATCAAGAGGCTGAAGACCAGATCCACTGCTGATGTGGCAGACACCTTCAATGTGTCTCAGCGTCAAGTACAGACGATAAAAAAAAGATTTGAAGAGACTGGAGACGTTTTTGACAAGCCCAGGTCAGGCAGACCCCGCAAGACAACTGCTCGAGAGGACCGTTTGTTGGCTCGAAAATCCAAGGCCAGCCCATATTCCACTGCAGCAGAGCTCCACGAGACCTGGTCATCTGAAGTCCCTGTGTCAACCAGAACAGTTTGTCGGATTCTGTCTCGAAATGGCCTCCATGGTCGAATCAGTGCCCAGAAGCCCGCACTAAACAAAAGACAATTGAAAAACTGTGTGGCATTTGCCAAGACCAACAGTCTGCTAAAAGGATGGATGCTGGAAGGTGGATTTTTCAGATGAATCTTCTGTTGAATTACACCACAGTCGCCGCAAATATTGCAGGAGAACTACTGGTGCCCGAATGGATCCGAGATTCACCCAGAAAACAGTGAAGTTTGGTGGCGGAAAAATCATGGTCTGGGGTTACATCCAGTATGGGGGTGTGCGAGAGATCTGCAGGGTGGAAGGCAACATCAATAGTCTAAAATACCAAGAAATCTTAGCTACCTCTTATATTCCCAACCATAAAAGAGGCCAAATTCTGCAGCAGGACGGTGCTCCATCGCATACTTCCATCTCCACATCAAAGTTCCTCAAGACGAAGAAGATCAAGATGCTCCAGGATTGGCCAGCCCAGTCACCAGACATGAACATCATTGAGCATATGTGGGGTAGGATGAAAGAGGACGCATGGAACCAAAGAATATTGATGAACTCTGGGAGGCATGCAAGACTGCTTTCTTAGCTATTCCTGATGACTTCATCAATAAATTGTATGAATCCTTGCCAAACCGCATGGATGCAGTCCTTCAAGCTCATGGAAGTCATACAAGATATTAAATTTGGATCTCACAGCACCACAACTTAATTTGCTGACATATTTTTGTATTTGCAGTAAATTTGTTCAATTTATGTATAGGCGACACAACTTTTGTCTTGCCAAAATTTGACCTTTCTGTCTTGATTAAATGATAAATATTTTTTCTGTGAACATTATTTATTTCAGTGCATTAAACATCATTTGGGAGGGTTTTAGCTTTTCATATGAGCTATTTCTAACTCCAATGAATTAATTAAAAGTCAGGTTAATATCAGGTATTTCTAGAAAATAGATAAGCGACAAGACTTTTGTCAGGGACTGTATAGCTTAAAAATTATAAATTACACTATATAAGAAATTAACTAAATTGATGCAAAATATTTAGTTATTAGTGCATTTATAAAGGTACATTCCTAATTCTGCATTTCAAAAATATATATAATTTCTGTCATGACAACCCTCTGAGTGTTTGGCGTGGTAATGGATATAGCATGAATGTTATAGTTAATGAATTTGGTCTTGGCGAAATAGATCTGCTACGCTGCTGCTGTTACTGCTGTAGAGCAAGTACCGAGACTTGCCACAGCTAATACATTCACAGGCATTGCTGTGAGCATGTAAGACATGCTGCTGCATATATAACATACATGAAAAATACCCACATAGCAGATCTATACAGGTGGAGCTGGGGAATGTGGAGAAAAAGAAAGTGTGAAAAGGGTCTGAAAGTGTGCTCCAGACTAACAAGTGCTAAGTAATGTGAATGTTAAGCAGCAAGCTCATTGGCCGCTGATGATGCCACAGCAACCAATCAGTTACACAGCAACCAGTTTAGATAAAGATGTGATCACTAATAATTTGAATTAAGGACCTTATTAGATTAAAAAATGTATTCCATGCCTTCTTACTTAATAGTTATACAGCCAGACTTCCTAAACTGCATAAAATGTTTGTTAGTAATAACCGGAATGTTAAAGCTAAAACACCAGATTGTAATGTTAGTTGTGACATACCGCAATAATAATCTCATTGGCAAATTCCCGGAATTCACGTGATTGGGGATCCTTCATTTCACTTACAAATGTTCGGTTCACCCTTAGTGAACTAGGGAAGGATTTAGCTAGGAAAAAGAGAGAGTCAGTGTGTTAAATTGCTAGCACTGTTTGTTGTTTTCAATAACTATGAACATATGAATCTTATTATACAAATCAAAAGACAGATAGACTTTCTCTAATGTCCCATGCAGTGGCGTGCACAGGCCACTCAACGTGCTCAGGCGCGGTGGAAATCATGTTCACGGTGGCTAGGGCTGCACGATTTGGGGAAAATATATAATTGTGATTGCGATTTAAAATGCGATTTTTTTGTTTGTTATTTTTTTACACAAATTAAGTGTGTGTATATAACATTGCGTTTATATAGGCCTATTAATATATAATAATAACCAATGACTAATAATAATTATTATGATTATTATTACTGCTTTTGTAAAAATAAGAAATGACCATTACAATAACATTTTCATAATTCTATATATATATATATATATATATATATATATATATATATATATATATATATATATATATATATATATATATATATATAATAAAATAAATAAAATTAAATATTTTGTTTATCTGCAATATCAATTTCAATGTCTTTAATATGAAATATTAACCTCTTGGGCATCAACTGTGAGGGAAAAAAACTCCTGTACATGGATTGAAAATATGGATTGTCCTTTAAATGTATTAATTTTTAAGTTTGTTAAGTTTTTTAATTTCTTATGTATTATTTTTCTTATTTATAATTTATTACCCAAATGTTTAATTCATACTGAAAGCCAGAGGGCGCCCTCGAACAGAAAAGCCACATTTGCCTTAGAGAAGTGATATGATGACGTTAATTTCCAGGAAACCCCTTATGTGAAGCTAACGCTGTAAACAGAAGATAGAAACGATTTGATTTAACATGACGACAGTAAACACGACTGCAGCAAAATATGAAAAATTCTTCAAGCCATCTAGGGTATGTTCATAATAATAAAGTGTATTATAATGCAGTGCTGATTGACGTAAAATACTATAAAATAACGCATCGTCTGCCTCACTCTGATGAGAAGCCACATCAGTTCACAAACAGTTCGTCTGACGATATGAAGTGAGGTAAAACATGTTATTAAACGTTGTCTTTTGTTGAACAGGTTTACGAACTCTTCACTAGTTTGTGAAGAGGTTTGACTCGTGTTGCTTTTTCAAACGCATGTTATAAGCGACTCAAACTCGCAGTCTTTCAGACGGAGCAGCGTTTACTCCTGATCTCAGAGCCGCTCTTTGCTAACACACTGGGTATTTATTTATTTAGTTAAAATTGCAGCCTTTAAGCTTTCATAATCGCACATCATCCAAATCGCGATTGTGGTTCGATGTTGATTAATTGTGCAGCCCTAACGGGGGCACTGTAGTGCGATCGAAAAGGCACTTTCCCTTTCAAAAGGGCAGGGGCTCAAGAGGGCCTCCCCCCACCCCATGCATGCCACTGGTCCCATGGTATGAAAAATGATTGACAGAGGCTTGGCATCAGACAGATACTTACTTTCCCTACAGCCATTATTCAATTGAATAGTTCCTGTTATACACTGACAGGTGGAGTTCACACAGACACTGAGTGGTGGGCAGGGCACTGAAGGACAGATAGCTAAAAGAACAAAGGGAATTGGACAAAGGGAGAATGGGAAAAAATATTAGGTATTGTAAGATTAAAAATACATGCAACATTAGACTGCAATCCACAATCACACAACACATTCATTCAAACACACCTGGTGTGGTTGTGGTGTTAGTTGGGTTAGTAGTAGATAAGATGGGCCCAGTCGTTGAGCTGGTAATTGATGGTGTGGTAGAATTTCCTGCTGTAGATGGTGTGGTAGCATTCCCTGTTGTAGTGTTTCCTGATGTGGTTATGGGGGGTGTAGTAGCATTTATTGCTGTAGTCATGGGTGGTGTGGTAAAGTTTATTGTTGCATTGTTCCCTGGGGTAGTCACGGATGGTGTGGTAAAGTTTACTGTTGCATTGTTCCCTGGTGTAGTCATGGATGGTGTGGTAAAGTTTACTGTTACATTGTTCCCTGGTGTAGTCATGAGGGGAGTGGTAAAGTTTACTGTTGCATTGTTCCCTGGTGTAGTCATGGATGGTGTGGTAAAGTTTACTGTTGCATTGTTCCCTGGTGTAGTCATGGATGGTGTGGTAAAGTTTACTGTTGCATTGTTCCCTGGTGTAGTCATGGATGGTGTGGTAAAGTTTACTGTTGCATTGTTCCCTGGTGTAGTCATGGATGGTGTGGTAAAGTTTACTGTTGCATTGTTCCCTGGTGTAGTCATGGATAGTGTGGTAAAGTTTACTGTTACATTGTTCCCTGGTGTAGTCATGAGTGGAGTGGTAAAGTTTACTGTTGCATTATTCCCTGGTGTAGTCATGGATGGTGTGGTAAAGTTTACTGTTACATTGTTCCCTGGTGTAGTCATGGATGGTGTGGTAAAGTTTACTGTTACATTGTTCCCTGGTGTAGTCATGGATGGTGTGGTAAAGTTTACTGTTACATTGTTCCCTGGTGTAGTCATGAGTGGAGTGGTAAAGTTTACTGTTACATTGTTCCCTGGTGTAGTCATGGATGGTGTGGTAAAGTTTACTGTTGCATTGTTCCCTGGTGTAGTCATGGATGGAGTGGTAAAGTTTACTGTTGCATTGTTGCCTGGTGTAGTCATGGATGGAGTGGTAAAATTTACTGTTGCATTGTTCCCTGGTGTAGTCATTGATGGAGTGGTAAAGTTTACTGTTGCATTATTCCCTGGTGTAGTCATGGATGGTGTGGTAAAGTTTACTGTTACATTGTTCCCTGGTGTAGTCATGAGTGGAGTGGTAAAGTTTACTGTTGCATTGTTCCCTGGTGTAGTCATGGATGGTGTGGTAAAGTTTACTGTTACATTGTTCCCTGGTGTAGTCATGAGTGGAGTGGTAAAGTTTACTGTTGCATTGTTGCCTGGTGTAGTCATGAGTGGAATGGTAGAGTTTACTGTTGCATTGTTCCCTGGTGTAGTCATGGATGGAGTGGTAAAGTTTACTGTTACATTGTTCCCTGGTGTAGTCATGGATGGAGTGGTAAAGTTTACTGTTGCATTGTTCCCTGGTGTAGTCATGAGTGGAGTGGTAAAGTTTACTGTTACATTGTTCCCTGGTGTAGTCATGAGTGGAGTGGTAAAGTTTACTGTTGCATTGTTGCCTGGTGTAGTCATGAGTGGAATGGTAGAGTTTACTGTTGCATTGTTCCCTGGTGTAGTCATGGATGGAGTGGTAAAGTTTACTGTTACATTGTTCCCTGGTGTAGTCATGGATGGAGTGGTAAAGTTTACTGTTGCATTGTTCCCTGGTGTAGTCATGAGTGGAGTGGTAAAGTTTACTGTTGCATTGTTGCCTGGTGTAGTCATGAGTGGAATGGTAGAGTTTACTGTTGCATTGTTCCCTGGTGTAGTCATGGATGGAGTGGTAAAGTTTACTGTTACATTGTTCCCTGGTGTAGTCATGGATGGAGTGGTAAAGTTTACTGTTGCATTGTTGCCTGGTGTAGTCATGAGTGGTGTGGTAAAGTTTGCTGTTGCATTGTTCCCTAGTGTAGTCATGGATGGTGTGGTAAAGTTTACTGTTGCATTGTTCCCTAGTGTAGTCATGGATGGTGTGGTAAAGTTTACTGTTGCATTGTTCCCTGGTGTAGTCATGGATGGTGTGGTAAAGTTTACTGTTGCATTGTTCCCTGGTGTAGTCATGGGTGGTGTGGTAAAGTATACTGTTGCATTGTTCTCTGGTGTAGTCATGGGTGGAGTGGTCATGTTTGTTGCATTGTTCCCTGGTGTAGTCATGGATGAAGTGGTAAAGTTTACTGTTGCATTGTTCTCTGGTGTAGTCATGGATGAAGTGGTCATGTTTGTTGCATTGTTTCCTGGTGTAGTCATGGATGAAGTGGTAAAGTTTACTGTTGCATTGTTCTCTGGTGTAGTCATGGATGAAGTGGTCATGTTTGTTGCATTGTTTCCTGGTGTTGTTAGGAGTGGTGTGTTAGGATTTACTGGTGTAAGTGTTGTATTTGAAGTGGTTGGTGGTGTACTTGTGTAGTAGTTTGCTGTTGTAGCATTACCTGATGTAGTTTGTGCTGTAATTGTTACATTGCTTGGTGTTGTAATTGGTGAAGCTGTGCTGTTGCCTGGTGTGATAATGGGATGAGTAGTGTCATTGCTTCTTGTAGTTTGGGGTAGAGTTGTGGTGTTTCCTGGATTAGGTAAAGGAGTAGTTGTGCTGTTTCCTGGATCAGGTAAAGGAGTAGTTGTGCTGTTGCCTGGATCAGGTAAAGGAGTAGTTGTGCTGTTGCCTGGATCAGGTGAAGGAGTAGTTGTGCTGTTTCCTGAATCAGGTAAAGGAGTAGTTGTGCTGTTGCCTGGATCAGGTAAAGGAGTAGTTGTGCTGTTTCCTGAATCAGGTGAAGGAGTAGTTGTGCTGTTCCCTGGATCAGGTAAAGGAGTAGTTGTGCTGTTTCCTGGATCAGGTGAAGGAGTAGTTGTGCTGTTTCCTGGATCAGGTGAAGGAGTAGTTGTGCTGTTGCCTGGATCAGGTGAAGGAGTAGTTGTGCTGTTGCCTAGTGCAGTTACAGGATGGTTTGTAGCATTCCCTGATGTAGGTACAAGTGGACTTGCAGTGTTGGCTGTAGTTACAAGTGCAGGTGAAGTTGTGGTATTTCCTGATGTACTCACTGATGTACTTGTATGATTTACTGGTACAGAGCTTGTTATGTTGCCTTGAGTAGATAAAGGTGGAGATGTGACATTACCACCATGCGTTGGCAGCAGCGGAGTTGTGTCATTGTTTGGGAATGGTATAGTTGTATTCCAGGATGTGATGCTTGTTGCTGCTGTTGTTGTGTAACATAAAATCACAAAAAGATGAATACATAAAGTTTAACAAATCTAATCTAAACCAGAATCAATGATGCCTGAAGCTGTACAGTTGCACACACTGGGTATAGCATATATTGCATTTAGTAATAATATTTGGTAATAAGCAGAAATAAGTATGTGAGACAGAAATAAGCATGTGAGAGTAAACATTAATAGACAAATATCTGAATTAAGCTGTGGATAAATAACAATGACCAAGATAAGACAAGTCAAGACAAAATTTCTCAAATAAAGTCTGGTAATATTTATGTATGGCTATAACTAGAAGTTGTTCATGCTTAAAGCCCGTCCTCACTTCATTAATCATATAGCAGACAGTAAACCAGTATAAAAACATTGCAAAATTATTTGAACATGTATCAGATATCAGATGGCATAAGATACATATACAACGTCTAACGAATACATACAATTTTGGGGCACAAATTTCAATCTTCAATTGGTTTCCTGTCTGTTTCTTGTTAACAGGCACATCTATTGCATTTCAGTAGTAAATAAGGTACAATTTACTGTCAAACAAAACTTGACAATATTTTTCTGACAAAAACTACACTGAGTATGCACCACATCCTGATAGTAATTTCAACAGTTTTAGAGAACAAAGAGTCATATAGAGTGACTGGCTCCTGCAGCTATGCTGATTATCTTAATACATAGCAGTCACACACAAAAGAACAACAGATTAACAAGGAAAAGTAGACTCCAGAACACACGCGCACACGCGCACACACACACACACACACACACACACACACACACACACACACACACACACACACACACAGAGAGAGAGAGAGATGTCATGTTTTTTATTATTATTATTTGTATTATTATATATTATTATTATATAGAAATCCAAATGCATGGAAATAACTAAATTTAATTAGATTGAGAGCTAGTTTTTAGCCTTGATGTGTCTGGTCACTATCACATTTTTCAAGTTGTCCATGGGAACAATATATCAGGGTTTGAAACGACGTGAGGATGAGTAGATGCTGATGGAATTGTCATTTTCAACTATTCCTAAGCAGTGAGCAGCATAATTGACATTTTCAATGAAATGTTTTGGATGATCCTGGAGTTCCAGTAATTATCCGATTAAGGCATTTAAAAGAAAGAACTATCGGGCTATTTGCATAACTGCCCATTTATTTATTAACTTTTTTTTTCCACTCGCCTACACATTCACAGATAGATCACAGTTTACCCAGCAATAAAGGCGCATATTCATGCTTAGTAGAAAATACAATACAATTCAATAAAGTGGTTTAAAAAAGGTTATCAACACTTCTTTAAATGGAACCATATGTCAACCTTATTAAACAATGTTCATGTATGTCTTAAGATTGTAAGCAGAATTCTCATTTATGAGCATGTCATAATGTGAAATCAATTAAATTAAAAGTAGGCTTACAAACGTTTATATGGATTCTTTGAATGTCTCGCATGTTGGGTGAACTTTGTAAAGCAAACTAATAGATCCCTTTAGGTACTACATCAGTGAGCCATGTCTAACAAAGATAGATGCTGACAGACTTTCACTATCACATAAGCAGCTCTGGAATCTGTATTTCCTGAGGAGTTAAGGGGCTTCTTTAAAAGTAAAGATCTACTAGACTCAGAGGCACTATGCTCAAATCAGAAACAGCTGTTTCTCTACATAGTTTACCAACATTTACCATGGTGCACTACCTAAAAGTAAATATATTTCAAGTACTATGTAGTTAAAATGTAATTGTATTTTTTATATATATTGTATTTAAATATTATACAACAAAAATAAAAGGCATTACATGACATAACATTGTAGAAAAGTCATCTTTTTGACAAGACTAAAGATCACATATAAGAAAAGTGAAAGTAAAAATGACACTATACAGCTAAAAAACAAAACAAAAAAAACAATGGCTTTAATAACAAATCTTGTGTGTTCTCCCAAGGGCAGTCCATGATTTAGGGTGATTAGCTTACTACTTGCTAATCCTTTCCAGACACAAAAGAGATGAGTGGGTTACGTAAGGTCAGTTCCAGCTCAAAGCATCACCAGGAAACTAAGTCTGAATAAGGAATGCGGCTGTCTTAGTCAAAGAGCACACACAACTTTACTTCTGACCAGAGCAGAGGTCAGGTCAGATGAGATCTTAGCGGAATTTACTAAGTTAATTGAACTTTCTACAAATCTTTTTCTGGATATCTCTTATTTGAGGCTAGTGTCTGGACAGCAAAGGTCCATGTTTTATTGATCAAGTTTTATTTATATATCAATTAAAATAATATCAATGAACATCAAATGGATGGTTCATATTTATTTCCAGAGGAAATAAGGTTTGAAAGTTGTAGTTTCATATATCAATGGAGAGACAGAAATCTCTCAGATTTCATTAAAGGTCCCATGGCATAACATTTTTATTTTATGAGGTTTTTCAACATTAATATGAGTTCCCCTAGCCTGAATGTTGTCCCCATGTCGCTAGAATTTTTGATCGGTGTAATACAGTTTCAGGCTGTCTTTCTCTCCCTTTGAGAAAATGAGAGCTCAGAGGAGCTGATCTTAAATTCTCCTGTTATGACGTCATAGCAGGAAAGGTTTCCGCCCCTTCCTCTGCTTTGCCCGCCCAGAGAATTAGTAGAGAAAGGAGTCAGTTTTATCAGTGGATGTCAGCAGCACAGGCTTTACCGTATGGATTCAACAGCACCGCCACAAACAGTGAGTAACAGTGTTCATTAATGCCTGATCTGGGATCAGTGAGTTCTGATGTGTAGCTAATCATTCTGTTCTAAATCGTTTAAAACTAAGTCCCGCTGCTGGCTATGTCAACGCATCAGTGAATCAAGCCAGTGACTAAAACCATCAGCTTCATATCATTTCTGTTAGCAGCATGAAACAAAACTGTTATTTAAATGATTAAACTACAGAGAGCGACCAAAGAACACTCTATAATGTTCGGATTGGTCAATCACACGTGTGAATGACGCTGCTCATTATGCTCAACAGAAGCTCTTACTGTATTCATGTCGATGTCGTGTTTGTTGTTAGCTGTGGTGAAAGCATTTTGTGAGAGAAATAACGTTGCAAAGTTCAGTCGTGTTTATCCAGAGCTCTCAGATACAAACAAAATAAACTTGCGCTCTCAAAAACTTGGTACAATAACACTTCCTCAGCAATCTTTCCCCAGCTCCGTTTCTCTCCGTCTCTCTCTTGGCTGGCAGCACTGCAGCTCAGCTCGTGCCTGACTAAACCACGTCCCCTCCGCACGTATTCTCATTTCAAATGCAAAGATGTCAGCCAATCACAACAGTGGGTGTTTTCACTGAAGACTCACAGCAGACACGCCTCTTGAAACAGAGCATTCCAAACAGAGGGCTAATATTAGTATAGAAAAAATGCCTTTTATTTCTAAATTATGACATTTTTTATGTAAAAATCATACTAACAATATAAGTACACCACAGGAAACATTATAAAACAATAAAACAACCCGTGCCATGGGACCTTTAAAAAATATCTTCATTAGTGTTCCAAAGATAAGCAAATGTGTTCCATGTTTGGAACGACATGAGGGTGAAAAATTAATGAGAGAATACAATTTTTGGGTAAACTAACTCTTAAAACAAATAAATTAACAAATCATTTAAAATCAACCAAATTATCAACAGATCACATTGGATTTGTTTTAGAGGTTTTATTAAGAATATTAATAATTATTAAGAAGAGAAGAAGATGAACTTGATTACAAAAATTTTACAAGGTTTATTTTTAAATGACTCAAAGTTATAACAGTGACTTTGAAGTAGCTCAAACGGCCTAACAGTGTGTAAACACTAGCAAATTAACAGAGGAAGACGTGACAATCTGAATGTGCATAGCCTAGAAATCTAGACGTACCCTAGCGGCAGCTTTAATATTCCGCTAATCTTCCTCTTCTGAGCTGTAAAAACCAAACTCTGGTCAGGCCAATCACATTGTGTATAGAGTCGGTGGGCGGGGCTTAACATAATGATGGCCGAGTTCCGCTTGAGGCTGGCGAACGGCAGCCTTTCGGATCAGCTTTGACCGCGAATCTGGAAGACTTGGAGTTAAGCTTTTCTCTGAGAAAAGAACAAAGAACGGCACTGAAGTCATTCTTAAAAAGGGAAGACGTGTTCGGAGTTTTGCTGACCAGATACGGCGAAAGTTTAATCTATCAACTAGCTCCACTTCACGTTGCTGTGGTTGGTTGTAGTGCTATCCTATCGCGTGCAGAGGGAGTTTGAAAGACAACCGTTTATCCCGCCCCATAGATTGAGCCCTGTCAATGGTGAGTTTCCAGACCAAACATCTTGATGTGGGTCTGGCTTGTCAGGCTAAAATGTTCATGAAATCTAAAACAAACTGAACATGTGACAACGGTAACTGTATGGGTCATTAACTTTAAGGTCAATTAAAGTTAATCATCTAATGAATGACTACTAGTCTGCTGAGAGTACTCACAGGATATGATTATTGGGGTCTCCCAAGCATTCAATTACAGCATTCATTTAGGTCAAAGGAAGACAAGTTGCTTCTTTCCTGTTACCAGAGTAGTCAATGTCTCAACACTCTGTCCTCTAACCAAATTCCACTAATGCCATGTACAGTAGGACCTCTATTTCTGAATTTGTGTGTGTGTGTGTAAGGTATAAAATGACCTTGGAGCATGTCCACATAGAACCTTGAAGCTTTTCCGCTCCCTCTAACACAGAAACACTCCCAGGTTTGTGAACTATGTGGCAATAAGCTTGTGTACATTATAAAGCCAATATTAATTCTTTAGATCAAACACACCCTGAGGGGCAGACAGTGTAAGAAAAATGAAATAAGATAGGTTATGTATTTGAGAAAGAGTGAAACGTGGGGGTTGACAGGCAGATCTGAGATGCCTTGAGGCTGGAGTCTTCTGCAGTCGTGGCTCGCTGCTTCAAAGCAGCAAACTTGACGCCAGGCAGCAGGGAGACCTAAAAACTGTAAGCTGCTTTCACCTCTTCCTCCCACAGATAAAAACACATGCACACACCCACACAATCATCTATCATCCTGGCACTCTAAAACACACGTAGCCTTCTCTTTTCTTGTGACCCAACAAAAAATGTCTGAGTTTCTGTGACGCACACGGATTGCCCTTTCTCTCTGTTTAATCATCTCCTCCATTCACTCCATGGCTCAATTCAAATCTTTTGTTAAGTAAGAAAGGTGGTTTCATCTGAGTCACTAGCCAAAGCTGAGTTTTGGCTTTTTGACAATAAGTATTTAAATATACTATTTAAATATAATATTAAAATTAGATACCCATGTATGTATTTAGCATTTGCAGTTTGAACCAAATATGCTTTTGTTTAGCAATGTCAGTACCTTTGATCTAAAACAGATCTGTAGTTAATAAAATATATTATATTTAGTGCTGTCAATCAATTAAAAAAAAAATTACTAGATTCTGTAGTTAATCGCAATTAAAAACACTTACATTTTAATACGTTTTTAATATATTTTATAATGTAATAATTTCACAGTTAATCTCCAAATTAATGTAGAAACAACATAAGTATATTTCAAATATCTGTTGTAAAGGCAGGTATCACTGATACTAATACGACTACTGATTTCTCAATTAAATGTTTTTTTATTTTTTTATTTTAAACATTAATTATAGCCATTCAACTTTACAATGTAATTGAAAGCTATCAATTTTGTAAAAAAATAATTAGGCTTTAACAATAGCACAACTTTTAATGTGAACTTAAAACAATCCTCACATAAACCCATAATAAATGTCATGTTTACCTGCATGTGCCCTATAAAAAATATATAGAAATTGAATAAAGTTATCAAACAGTCTGCACTGCATAAATAATGAATTAAATATAGTTATGTCAGGACCACTATCCTTAAAGAGCATTGATTGACTATTAGCATATCATTTGGATTGCTGGTATGGTTCTGTTCTGGGCAAGAACTCCCTGCAGGGAGTCGCTTGGATAAGAGAAGGGAGAGCAGCGATAAACCCCCACAACAGAGCCAACATAATGTGTTGAAAATATCGTTAATGTCAATATTTAAAATAAACAGGGAATATTTTAGTCTGATTCAAGGAGAATCGAATACCAAATCCTGACTGGATGAGAGGAGGAGCTGGGGATGGAGGAGGGTTATTAGCGCCAGAGAAACACGATAGCTGCTGATATTCCTGAGGAGCTTATATATGTATGATAGTCAGCATATTCCTATAGGTAGACATGATCAGCTGACAGCCAGAGGAAGCCAGCTTGACTAACATGACCTGCCAGAACGGATTTTACGCTTGATATTAATCCTTATTAAAGATACAAACGTTTTTTAGTCAAGAGCAGTAAGTAAATTTCTCTATTACCTTTGTTCTTTGATTACCATTCATGACAGACAGCATTAGTGACTGCTGTCACTTTAAGAAATGCCATTGATGCACATGACGTGGATCTCACACGCGTCCTATTTTCTCACAACATTTTACATTCATTTAAAACGTTATTGTACTAATTTAAGACTGCTCTTATATGGATCATCTACAAAACTGACATTTTGACATAACTGTGTATTGTTCATTCAAGTGCAAAAGAGATCTCAATCCTAGTGCTGTCTGTGCATGATACTGGTGTGCGTCTTTTTGTGTTGTGTGTGTGTGTTACATAGTCAGGACATTAACCTCTTACACTCCAGGGCCATTTTTTGTGATTTCCGCCTGGATTTGGCCTACCCAAATTGAAAAGCTTCCCATACACACATACAGTGGTCTAGGGTTAAAATGTTGGTGTCATTTTACAGGAAACCCTTTGAAGTTACATAATACACTGCTAAAAGTGATAAACATGTAAGTATTTACATGTTTATCACTGTCCCCCCCCCCACACACACACACACAAAAAATGCGCTTTTTGATTTTTTCCCATAAATCCATTTTTTAAAGTGTGTAACTCAGGCCCTGTGAACTCTAGGACTATTTCCACTTGTATGCAAGATTTATTCAAATGGGTCTGGAGGGATGACCCCCCTTTTTCCCCCTTTGCCCCCCCTTCGACCCCCCCCCCACCACCACCACCATATACAGTGATATAAATGCAATATCCCAGTGTCATTAAATTAATTATATATTCTGGAAACAGACCAAACTGTCTGCAGGGTCCTAGAGCACACAGGGCCTGAGTTACACACTTTCAAAAATGAATTTATATATAAAAAAATCAAAAAGCACCCACTTTTTGGGGGGTTTATAAAAGCTGACACAACATATACTTATGTTTATCACTTTTAGCAGTGTTTTATGTAACTTGAATGGGTTTCCTGTTAAATGACACCAACATTTTGAACCTAGTCCATTGTATGTGTGTATGGGAGGCTTTTCAATTTGGGTTGGCCAAATCCAGGCGGAAATGGCACCAGAGTAATGTAGTGTAAATAAATTACTTTGTGTAAAACAAATGCCAAAGCGATGCATATTTCCTGAAAGTAGAGACTAAGCTTTCAAATGGTGCCACATATGACATCATAGCTCCTCCACAGACATTTAAAATGGAAAGTATATACATGACGATGATGTCATTGCCCGTTCTCTTTGTCTTGTCATGCTTGAATGGTTTAAAAGCATTTGCATGTATAAAAGTTTATCATATTGTAATGCTAGCCAAAAGATGATGAAAATATGGACAATAAACTGGAAAAAACGTATTGCATGAGTTAACGTTGACAACACTAATTATATTACATTAAATTGATATAATGTGTAATGTTAATATACCTAGTTTTATGCTAAGTTCTGTTATGAAAAGATGGTGCAAGCTGACATGTCCTTAACTCAATCTGTTTGCAATCACATCGTTCTCTATAGGACACAGATGATTGGTTCCTGCTGTATCAGTAGCCAATGAGCTCACTGCTCAACCTTCAAAAACTTGCTCTGCAGTTGCTGCACTGTCAGAAACCTTCCACCTTCCCCAGCTCCCGCTGTATAATATACTATAAGGGTAATTCATGTACACTATATTTTACAGCAGCAGCATGTCTTTCTTGCTTACAGCAGTCTGTTGTGTATGCATTAGCAGTAGTAAGTATCAAGTCGATTCACATATGAATCACAATTCTATCTCCTACTAATTCGCATTGATTCACAAATGTCAAAAATCGATTTTCAAAAGTGTTATATTTCTTCAACTTCCCAGTACTGCTTAAAATTATTGACATGTTAATAATAATAGGCTAATAATAATACAGGGCCTCAAATCTCGAATTCTCTTTCACACCTTATTGCACTTGCACGGTCAAATACGCACACGCAATCACTTATGTCAAAATGTACATATGGAGTTTTATAACACAATCTTTTGTCATACACAAACGCTAACAGTTAGGAGAAAATCGGATGTGTAATGCGTTTATATTAGATTAGATTAGATTAGATCTTTATTGTCATTGTAAATGTTTATACAATGAAATTATGTTGGAACAATCTAATTTGCAGCATAAAAACAATTAATACAAAAATATACATTATTAGATATAATTATATTATACAACAATTATATTAGATTCTTAAAGGGACATCAGCCTATCAAATCTGTTTCATTAATATTAATAATTAAAAAATATTACTGCTTTTGACAAAATATTTTTTGTATCTTTAATATGTATCAATTTATATTTAAATAATATAGTGAAGACCATACAGCATTATTCTTATTTTTACATTCTTAATACATGTTAAATAAAGCTTGGCTGTACCTGAAAAACGTAAAGTTTATTTAATTTGTATATTTTCATATTGTATTTGTCCTACTTATAATTTGCATCTTTGTTCCTATTTTTAACATCAAAATTGCCAGCCTTGCTTTATTGGGATCGCCGAAGCCTATATTACCAAATGTATCTGGCAAAAAAAATGTTTTAGCATATAAAAACTGTACATCTTTCAGTCACAGGCAACTGTGTATCATAAGGCTTTAAAAAATATATTTACAGTGATATGACCAACATAATTTACATTTCCCTAGAGGGACGACACATCCCCAAAGCAAATGGCACTTCAAAAATCACAGAAACTACCGTTCCTCATCATTACAAACTCTGCCGTGACAATTGTTGTTCTTCTATTCTTTTCTCTCTCTTTCTTATGGCACAGCATGTTCTCCTATTCTCAGTCTGTTCCTCTTTCACACGACCTAATCTGTATTCATAATATCAGTAGCATTTGGAGATATTTAACCTTTATTTAGGGGTACCTGCCTGGTGCTCTAGAACTAGATTCTTGAACTGAAACTTCTGAAGTCCAGTACTCAAAATGGCACCAGTAATCCTTATCATATTTAAAGCAGAATCACATCTGTTCTGTCAAGTTAATCAGAACAAAATCATCAGACCACAGATATGAAGTCAGCTCAAAATCTATGTTAGGTCAACCAGGTGTAGTTGGCTTAAAGTAAGGGCCCAAACAATTAAAAGTCTCTTGAGGTCTGAAAGGGATTTCTTGAACTGCTAAAAACAAAGTCATTTTAATTGCAGATGTGTTGTTATTTTTAAATAACACTCAAACTACTAAAACAATTTTTTGTGAATTTAAATAAAGATGAAATAAAATAAAATATATATATTAGATGGGAAAACATTTAAAAAATGAAAAATGTTGCCTCGGGAACTAACTGAAAAAAATTCAGTTAGTTCCCGAGTTTTAAGTTTAAGTAGCATGTTCAAATTGTTAAAACTAATATTGAAATAAAATAAATTGAAGAATGACAAACATGAAAAAATACTAATAAAAATGACATAACAGGCACATAACAAAATTATTAGAACATTTAAAACTGAAAATATAAAAATAAAAGCTACTTCAAAGTATTAATAAATACTATATCAGTACATACAATACAACAAGATAAGACTGGAGATTTACTTACCAAGATTAATTAAAATAATTAATATTGATTCATTCTCAATTCACATCATTTGATCAAAATCAGACTTCTAAGTTGTGGACATGCTGCGGACATGAATGATGACTTAAGTGCAATGGCTTGTTGGGGGGAAAGGCATGATATGACTTTTCTAAGCAGCTTGCCTGATGTACTTTTTCCACCTACAACACCCTAGCAACCACATAACTTATAAACCCCTAAGCAACAACCTTGCAAACATCCACAACACCCACATACCATTTTATTTAGAAAATGTATAAAATATATATTTACATAGCCTTTGATACTTGTTTTAGATAAAGTTCCCCTCTTCTTTGTTCCTTAAACACACTTCTTCTTTGTATGATTTTGCCATTTATAAACACAACAAGCCATTATGATGCTATATACTCTCCCTTACTCTCTCTTGCATAGGCTTACAAAGCTTTAACTGGCTCCTAGGTAACAGATGGTTCCTTGGAGAAGCATTTATGTGCTAGAACATACTAGACAAACTCACACTCAATCATATCCAATTAAAGTACAGTCAGCCTATGCTGTCCAATTAAAGGGGCAGATTTACAACCTCTAATCCCAATAGAAGAGAAGAGAAGAGAAGAGAAGAGAAGAGAAGAGAAGAGAAGAGAAGAGAAGAGAAGAGAAGAGAAGAGAAGAGAAGAGAAGAGAAGAGAAGAGAAGAGAAGAGAAGAGAAGAGAATTAATGTTATAAATATACACTCACCTAAAGGATTATTAGGAACACCATACTAATACTGTGTTTGACCCCCTTTCGCCTTCAGAACTGCTTTAATTCTACATGGCATTGATTCAACAAGGTGCTGAAAGCATTCTTTAGAAGTGTTGGCCCATATTGATAGGATAGCATCTTGCAGTTGATGGAAATTTGTGGGATGCACATCCAGCACATAGAGACCAAGCAACATTTTTCCAGTCTTCAACTGTCCAATTTTGGTGAGCTCGTTCAAATTGTAGCCCTTTTTTGCTATTTGTAGTGCAAATGAGTGGTACCCGGTGGGGTCTTCTGCTGTTGTAGCCCATCCGCCTCAAGTTTGTGTGTGTTGTGGCTTCACAAATGCTTTGCTGCATACCTCAGTTGTAACGAGTGGTTATTTCAGTCAAAGTTGCTTTTCTATCAGCTTGAATCAGTCTGCCCATTCTCCTCTGAACAATCAACAAGGCATTTTCACCCACAGGACTGCCGCATACTGGATGTTTTTCCCTTTTCACACCATTCTTTGTAAACCCTAGAAATGGTTGTGTATAAAAATCCCAGTAACTGAGCAGATTGGGGAATACTCAGACCGGCCCGTCTGGCACCAACAACCATGCCATGCTCAAAATTGCTTAAATTACCTTTCTTTCCCATTCTGACATTCAGTTTGGAGTTCAGGAGATGAGTCTTGATCAGGACGACAGCCCTGAATGCATTGAAGCAACTGCCATGGGATTTGATAATTGAGAAATTGAACAGGTGTTCCTAATAATCCTTTAGGTGAGTATATATATATATGGGGTGGTGAACAAATCTGCAATTAACTCTTTGTAGTTTTAGATGA
The DNA here is from genome assembly GCF_024679245.1 of Pseudorasbora parva. Classification (NCBI taxonomy): domain Eukaryota; kingdom Metazoa; phylum Chordata; class Actinopteri; order Cypriniformes; family Gobionidae; genus Pseudorasbora; species Pseudorasbora parva. Next base: position 37,999,441 of record NC_090173.1, read on the forward strand.
AGCTTATGGTTAATTTACAAACCATGCAGCATTAATTAACTATATTGGCTGTGTTAGAGAGCTTCTTTATCCCTCAGATGGCCAGATTAGCATTACAGCACTTTGCCTGGATTAGAGCACACTTCTAAACAAAGGCCTTATTCCACAATCCTCCCAGCCCCACTTAATCATACCTCAGAGGAACCAATAACATAATTTATAATAATTTTTAATATTATTCTGCTACTATTGCAACAAAACAAAAACAAAAAACAATGAAAAAACAAGGAGTATGAATAATAATATCGCTATATTATTATTATGCCTAAAATGAATGATCTGAAATTGCTAGATCAGAAGATGTGTCCAGGCCTACTCATTTTAAAACATCCTTAGAACTAACAACGCATTGTTTCTGAGGCAGCAGAATTCAACGGCATAGCTTTTATAATATAGTTCAATAAACAAGAGGATAATATCAAATAACTTTTAGACTTTTAGGATCTTGCTTTTCATGAAAAAAGTCCCAAACAAAGCCACGTCAGAACTTTAGCAAAACACTATAAATTGTTGTTTGTTTTGGGGTTTTTTTTTTAAATGTTAACTAATCGGTTTAGCAAATTATTCAATGACTAATTCATATAGTCGTTTTTGAACTAAACAATTATATAAGTAAATTATTCAAATGGCAGTAATATATACAACAAAATTATGTTATTCAATTTATGTAATGTATTTATGTATGTAAATAATATATATTGGGCCATAACATCCACAGCAGAACCTTGGTAAACCTCCATCAGTAATATGATATGCACAATGATTATAGGTTACTGATGATGTAGGGAAGATACATATAAATCTCTCTCTCTCTCTCTCTCTCTCTCTCTCTCTCTCTCTCTCTCTCTCTCTCTCTCTCTCTCTCTCTCTCTCTCTCACACACACACACACACACACACACACACACACACACACACACACACACACACACACACACACACACACACACACGTAATTTCCCTCACACGACATCTTGTCATCTCACTCTCTATTTCCCTTGCTCTCTCTCTTTGACAGATCCCCTGGTAGGACACAGCTGGATTTGGTGCCAGACAGAAAGGCAGGGCATACCCACAGGCTATTCCTCTAAGTTCACACACACACACACACACATTTGAATTTACTTTATTAGAAACACAAATAAACCCTTAGGCAAAGGTACATGATACTGGATCTATACACAGTTCATTATGTTTAACTGGTGTCTGGTTTGCCATAATGGTAATTTCATAACTTGAAATTTGAGTGAAAATAAACTTATCGGTCTGTGATCAGTGAGTATCGAATTAAGGCTTATGTAGAGTCACATCAGAGCTGCAACATAAAAGCACATATCCTGAATGAAACAAACAATATTTGATAGCCTATTTCTGTGGTAGCTGCTTAACTAAAGGATGTGATGTAGCCAATCCCTTACACCCAAGTGTGTGTGCTTGAATGAACACTGGAGTGTCTCAAAGTCATGTCTGACTGTGTGTGTGATACAGACTTGACTCACCACAGACTAACCCTCACGCCACACAAAATGCCAAAATTAAACAGAAACAAACTCATCTTTGTAATATCCTGTGTTTTATTATAGAATTACAAAGAAAAGTTTGCTCTCTATCCATTTTAAAGTCAGTGTTTAACATCTTTCATATTTATCGTGCACAGAAATCTTGGTATTTGTTTACTATTAAAATAGGTAATATAGTAGGTTTACTAGCTATTAAAATAGGTTTACTGTTAGACAATAGTGGATATTGAATAAAAGGAGAATAATCCAAGATTAAATTATTGCTATCACTTGTTTCATTAAATGTAGCATACATTTAATGTAGATACTTTGAAACCTACAAATTTAGGTTTAATGTGAATCATTCTTCAAATACTTATTCAAAATAGTTTATTCATAGAGTCTCTTTTCCACTGAACTCGACTGTGACCAATGACATATTTGCGTGTAATCATGTTTTATGTGAGAAAGGCCAATCTTTAAATAAATACAGATATAATATAGGCTACCCTTTCAATACTATATTTAATCTACTTGTGGCGGTTGTGTTCGTATTGGCCTACTTTAACGTGGTCATGTGACTTTAAAATAACCATACATATTTTTTTAACATGAAATCAAGATACTGTGCACTTTAATTTATAGTTGACATCTGTAAAATGCGTCAGTGGCTAGTTTTTACAGTCACAAAACACTTTTTCATAATTTATTCCGCTTCAAAAACCGGATAGACTGCTTCTACGGAAGCGTTCAAATGTGCCTCACGTTTTGCCTCAAGTTTTGTTTTTTACACACAGACACCAGCATTAGAAGTATCTTTTTTTTTCTTCTTTTTTTTTTGTCGATCACTCGAGACTGTCCATGGTCCTTAAATCATAACCCCTGCCCGAGTCAAATGAACACTAGTGAGGTAGTCAAAAATAAATAGTTATTCTTTTCAAATAGGCTATGCACTGCTTATTGTATATCTAAAATAGAACATCAGCACATAAAAACATGCGGGCTTACCTGAAGTCGAGATTAATGTTAATAGGAAGAGTTGATGCGTCCGTAACATGATTCTCTACGTAAATGACGTTCATACAAATACAAATAGGCTATAAATATATATTAATAGGCTAATGCAAAAATAATGAACACAAATTCCTCAGAAGAAGAATTGTTCCGTGGCTTTATGTCCGTGAACTCGGTGGCTGTCTCGGTGGAGGTTTATTTCCGCTGGAGGACACAGATCCGCTACAGGTGGCTTCTAAGAGCCCAGCGAGTTAAATACGCCTGCAGGGGGAGGGAAGGCTACTTTAGGCTACAACCTAGTTTGCGCAACAGGACTCTTGAAATCAGTGCGGCATATACCCCCCACCCCCGCCCTCAACGTCATGAGTCTGTTGAGAAAATGTCATTTTAACTGAGCTCCATTCTTTAAAAAAAATCAATGGCTAACTTCCTATTTTTAAATGTTTAGACTTTCAACGGGCTTATGTATTGCTTTATTTGCATTCGTTTGAAACGCATTAATATGCAGTTTATTTGCAATAGCATAGCATGAGTGATGGGAATGAGGTCAGAAAATCCATTAGAACTGATGTAAAAAAATAAAAATCCATAAAGAATCGAGTGTCAGTAGGTTATATAGTTTACTTGTAATACAAATTTCAGAATTGTTTTATTATTACTTTAGTAGGCTATTTTCATTTTACTTTATGTGTACATTTTCAAAACCCTTAGTCCAAAAAGCACAGCTATTAAAACCTGATTGCAATCTTTCATTACGGTTATACATATTTCATATTTCAAGCCCCAAATGAGAACATTTGGTTAAATCACCGAAACAACATGATCTATCAATTTAGTTATTTTTCCAATAATCAATCAACTTTATTTAATAGCGTTTTTACAATGACGATTGTTTCAAAGCAGCTTTACAGGAAAATATTGCAACAAAATTAGATTTGGCTGTACAATCGTTCTGGAGAAAACAGTGATGTTATCAGCTTATTTTAATTTATCATATAGCGACGATGATCAGTATTATAGTTTATAGAATTAAATAAGACTTAATTAATTAATTTTATTTGTATAATTAGTTGAATAACTTTGATCATAATTTTAGTGTCCCCAACTGAGCAAGCCAAGCCAAAGGCGACAGTGGCAAGGAACCAGAACTCCATCAGGGCATGATGGAGAAAAATAAACCTTGGGAGAAACCAGACTCAGTCTTGGTGCCAGTTCTCATCTGGACTGATTCCACAATCAGTTCATTCAACAGCAAACAATACAAGATACATGTTTCAATCACCCTTATTGCTAAAATAATTAGTAATGCAGGCTATGCTGGCTATGATACATTCAACAAGAAACTTGCATCACTTAAGTTGTGTAATTGACATAAAAGAGTTTGCTGCCAATACAGTAAATTTTCTCCCGATACCACTGAACCTATAGTAAAATGAACAGTGTGTTACAGTAATGTCACAGTCTCTACCATTATAATTCCTCTGTTTAATTTATTCCATTGTATACTTTGATGTAAATTGTCGTATTTGATGCCGTCTGTCTTCCTTCTGATGCATCTCAGATCAATCTGATGTTACTGTTTCCTCTCCTTATATCCTTCTCTGTTCACAAATTGCAAATCTACAAATTGCTAATCTACTAAAGCATATATATCCCTTTACCCTTTATTCTATCACTTTATGAGGGAAACACTCATTTAGATCATAAATCCAATTATAGCAGAAGCAGGAGGTGTTATAACCTTTCAACCTATATCGTCATATTGGTCATACTGACGCAAACATAGGAGTTTGTCACTTAGAGCACACCTTATTGTAAAACATTTTACAAATTCTGTTTCAAAAAAATGAACAAGTCTTATGATATGTATTTTATGAGACTATAAAATGGCTCCTGCTTTGAACTAAATTATATCTGAGCATGTCAACATTACAGTCATATTTGATGTTTGCAGATGCCATGATGAAGCTATAAGTAAACCCTAATAACATATATGAAAATTTAAAACCACACAGAGGAAAATAGTATTGAAAAGAGTCTGACGTCAAATTTTATTACCCTGATTCATTCTGAAACTCAGTTAGAGCTTAACAATAAGGGTGGGAAGCACTCACATCTTCAATGGACAGTTTGATACTGTTTTAAAAAAGAATGTCTTGACATTTAGTGCTCAAACTCAATCAATTTGTATCAAGTAGCTACAGACACTCCCTTCCTTCTTATCACTTTGGAAAATTTGTGGATTGCCAAGGACAGGGTGGCAACATAGGCCTTTTGTTTAACCAGCAGCGATAAAAAGAAAGACTGTGAACACTCCAAGTCCCAAAAGATAAAACTTAGGCATGCCAAGATGCGGTGTCAACTAGCATACAAGAGCAAAATGAAGCCAAACAATGCGGCTTGACTAGAATTAGTTCTAGTCGCATGTATGCATTTCTAATTCACAGTAAAACAAAACAAAAAGTATAACACTTTTTAATCCTCTATACACCTATAATAAACAAATAAAAATATTAATTTTACAAGAGGAATATTGTATCTGTAGAACGTTAGTGATCAGAACCTCCATGATCTCTCACCTTCTGAATGTTCTACACACTTCATTTAGACTTTATCAGAAGCTTCCACTTCTGTGTCATTTATTGCATGATAAAGAATGAACTGTGCTGGCATTCTGTATATAGGAGGGCAAAAGTTCTAGAGCCATAGCATACCGTGTTGTTAACATTTCGAAATGGTTATAAAGACAAATGAGGTCTGTGTAATGAGGAGGGCTTGAACTCTAATCTGTGTAGGAATGCAAAAGTCACTCAGAGTTGAGCATATCAGTCAGTGTATAAAGACAGGGATAAACCACACGTCAGATTTTTCCATGTTGTTATTACTGATAAAGCACCTATAAGCTTCATTTAAATCATGGTATTTTTAAATGTTTCATTAAAAACGTTCTTCTGTTTTAAAATGTTTGGCATTTTCAAAAAAGACTGTTATTAGTGAATTAAATTATTAGATTGACCTGTAAAACCCCTTTCACACAGAGATTCCATAAATTCCAGATCGGGCTGAACCGGCAGCATGATTGTAGAAACTACATATCTATAGTGCAAATTGTATTTATTGCGCAATTTATATAGTGTGAATATGATATGTACTTAATGGCATGTAATAGGTTAGGCACGTAACCCACAAACAAATGTTTGTGTATAAATTAATAAAGCTGTAAATACAATATACCTTCTGGAATCTTAGCATGCATTCACACACATCGTGCAAAGACACGTGACATCAGGATGTGATGTGTAATGTCTCTGCAGCGTCTTAAAGGTCCACTGAAATGATATGACTGTGTTAGCCTTAAAGTTGTGAATAAGCTGGTATGTTCCAAAACTATGACAAAATTTGCATTTAGGAGATATAAGCATTCAACATATACAGTCTCCGGCGCAATAATTGTGATCTTTCATGTATTCATACTCTTGTGTAATCGACGCACCATCCTAAATAAACCCGTCTCTTCCGTGATACCCTGAAATTTTTAATATTCCGATCTAATATGATTTCTGACCTGTAAGGTTGCCAGAATAATAATAATAATACACGGTGTGTTAATAGGCCAGAGGAGAACTGGCACCAAGACTGAGTCTGGTTTCTCCCAAGGTTTATTTTTCTCCATCATGCCCTGATGGAGTTTTGGTTCCTTGCCTCTGTCGCCTTTGGCTTGGCTTGCTCAGTTGGGGACACTAAAATTATGGTCAAAGTTATTCAACTAATTATACAAATAAAATGTATGAATTAGGTTTTAATTAATTCTATAAACTATAATACAGATCTGCCAACATTGTCGCTATATGATAAATTAAAATAAGCTGATAACATCACTGTTTTCTCCAGATGACTGTAGAGCCAAATCTAATTTTGTTGCAATATTATCCTGTTTAACACTGTGAAGCTGCTTTGACACAATCGTGATTGTAAAAACGCTAAATAAAAAAAGTTGATTGAGTTGATTGACAGTCTCCCACTTCCGTTAAAACAAATCTCAGATTTTGGTGACATCATCACAGACTTCACTTTCTCGTCAAATCTTCTGTCCAATCAAAATGCTCTCTAGAATCTAAGGCCCGCCCCCTACACTGCCGAAGCTAAGGCTAAAATCGGTCAGTTGTTAACACACATTTACAAATTTCTACATGGTGAAAGGCACATAGCACACTATATATGTGACAGGAAACGATTAAGTGTAAATATGCTTTCATTTGAGGCGAATAAAGTCTGTTTTCACGTGAGTTTCACACACCGCAGCAGCACACACACACCCCAACGGCTCTGGTCTAAATTTAGAGACACGAGAGCGCAGCACGGATCATATGCACGAGTCCGCACAGACAACAAACATATCGACCCATTTGAATTCTGCACAGAATGCTGCATTTTAAAGCGATATGGAGGAGATTATGATGGTAAACAGTGTTAGGGGAAACTGGCTTTACCAAACAGAGAGAGAAGGTCCGCTCTTGCGCTGTAGTCAAACTGTATATTAACGAAACGCTATTGGCTGTTTCAAAAAAGGGGAGGAGCTGCTAACAGCTGAAGCCGTTTCAGGGGAAATTACGTCAACACATTGAATAATGCGGCGCGTTTCAAGGCACTTCAGTGGGCCTTTAAGTTTGCTTATGATCTGCAATTTCTCTTTTGATTCAATCATAAACTAGCACATACCATCCCACTAAGCTGTCGAACGATCTCAGCTTCAGCGTCAGCACTACAACACACCCCTTTTCATAAAGGAAAAATTCCCCGGAAAGATCCCAGCAATGTTACTAGGTCCCTATCCCAGGATCACTCCTGGGATGTGTTTGCATTCACAGAAGGCACTTTAGCAATTCTATGGCAATTTTCTGGGATCAACACTGTTATGTCTCAAAATGTTCAGTATTATGGCCTGTTGGACTCTATGTTATGCATTACTAGTGACAGGCTACGGTGCCTTACAGCAGTGATTGACGGCAAATGTCGTAAATAAAAGTGTCGTTTTTTGCGTTAGTTGAGTAAACACAAGTGAACGAAGCTACACAGTGTGGTTATTGAGTCCTTCACAAACACAACATTTGGCGAATGAGCATGTCTGAACTCATTTTACCACCACCGCCACCTTTACTACCTGTTCCCGGTGATCCAGCTTTTCCGTGGGATCACTGGCTTTAGGACCTAGCGGAGGAAAGGAAGAGCGCACTCTTACGCCATTGCCTCGGGCAGGAGGGACAGCAAATCTTTACCAATGCTCATCTTATTGGATGATAAGTACGTCACAGCCATGGCTACCTTGAAGACTAATTTTAGCTCTGGAAAAAGGAGGTGGATGCACCATTTTGAGTTTTGTCAGAGAACCCAGAAGCTGGGTGAGTATGTATCAGCATTACGTGAGCTGGCTAGACTGGATGGATAGATTTATAGTTGACCAGTTAATAGAGAAAACATCATGTAATCAACTAAGGAAGAGACTTTTACTAGAGTCATACCACGACTCTGGTGGACGCTTTAGTAATTGGAAAGCAGTTGGAAACGGCCCGAATGGAAGTACGCAAGTTCGGCCGCGCTGCGTCAGAGACTGAGACATGCTACTGCTGCTGTCCCCATAAACACTGTACAGACCTCACAGCCTCACAGCAGTTCAAGCTCTGCACATGCTGTGTGGGCACAGCTCTCATTCCAGTCCTCGTGGACACGGGGTCTAAAGTGTCAATCCAGAACAACTGCACATTTGACCACTTCTTTAGTAATGTGCCTCTGGAAGCAGTGGCTAAACCCCTGTTAGGCTATGGCCATTTCCCCATCTCCACTCTGGGAGTGGCCCGCCTCCTCATCAGATATGATCAAAAATGTGCCCCTGCCACTAAGTTCTGCATCACCCAGAAGGGAGCTAACATTATGGGCCTAGACTTGTTCCTTACCGTGGGTTTTACTGTGATTGATGCTAGGGGCCTGCATGTCCTGCAGGACGCCGCCTCCTGGCCTGACCGCTACCCATAACTGTTCAACGGGCTGGGCCACATGTCTGGATTTGTACACCAGCCTACTGTTGGTCTTAAATGTTGGTCTGCCCTATTATCCAGCCTCATCGGTGCATTCCCCTTGCTCTCCATGACACGTGGAAGCCAAGCTGCATCGCCTGGTGGAGGTGGACCTCATAGAGCCTGTCGACACCGTGGGTGTCTAGCCTGGTGATAGCCAAGAAAAAGGGGTGGACTGCAACTCTGTGTCACCTCACGGATGTAAACAAAGTCTTCATTCCTGATAAGTACCCTTTACTTATGGCAGATGAGCTCACTAGCCATTTCCATGGCTCCATTGTTTTTGGTAAGATGGACTTACGTAAATGCCTCCTGCAAGTTCCTCTGGCACCGGCCAGCATGGACCTTACAGCGTTTGTCACGCACAGGTTTTCAGATTTAAACGCATGTGAAAGGTTTTTTCAGGCTCGGGTTTGGGTCAGGATCAAACACCTCCACTGCAAAAATAAGCTGCAGTCATATTGGTCAGAACTAGGGATGCACTGATACCCTTTTTTTCAGGTCCAATCCGATATAAAAAATTCTGTCCAATCGAGTATCGGCAGAATCTATTCAAATCTATGACAAAAATACTACTACTATAAACTAGATGGTAGATATATTAGATAAGTCAGCAAAAGTTACAAAATCATTTGTATAAAATATAAACATTTAGGGAAAAAATTAAATAAGTGTAGCTCTAAATCTGGTTAAATGTTACACGTTGTTGTAAAATACATTCATGAAAAACCGGTAAATATATTTATAGAAATAGGGCCTATATACTAAGAAATTATGTTTATTTTAAATGTATTTATTTTAATATATTTTATATTTATTTTATGAGGCAGCGACATATTATAGATAGGGCAGAACAAGAAAGGCTATTAATAATCGTTCATAGAGCAAAAGTACAATAATAAAGAGCGGCATAAAGCGTGTATGTACATCCTGTGTGCAGGATGATGTGCTTTGAGAAGTAACAAAAGGGGAAGATATATCATCGCATATCTATGCAATATTTAATTGAGCCGTTTCTTTAAAAAAAAAAATTATTTTAGTTACTGTGTGTCAAGAACAATACAATCTCTAGTCCAGTTGTTGTGATCTAACCGATACCATGGATTGGTCCTGTCAGGCCTATACTCCCAGTCCACCAGCACCATCAAATACAATGATCTGCTCAATGATTCTTAATCAGCTATGAGAATTGGAACAACATTTTAGAGAAGCTAACTGCAAGTTTTTAGAGCAAACGCATCACTTTTGTTGGACTCGCAGCAGGTTAAGTTTTATTCAGTGCTGGTTATAACGGATTGAGGAAGCAGACTAAATTCAGGCTTTATGGCCTTATTGACATTTTACTGGCCTAAAATATAAAGGCTATGCATGATGATTTACACACAATAAGTATACAGAAGCTTTATAACTTTATATCTCGAGAGAACAGACTGCATTATGTACTCATGAAAATGTGAGGGAATGATTTCAAACAAGTAGCCTATTATTAGGCAGGCAAATGAGAGGAAGGCAGATAGCTGGCCACCATCATTACAAGAATTGTTACAGAACATTTGCAGCATATGAAAATATTTTGTTGTCTAGTTAAAGAATAGATGTTTAAATGCAGAAATGGTAGATTGTATACGTTTTTATAGTAGTTATAGTCTCCTGAAACATGACCTTCTCTGGAAGACTCAATGATAAGAGCATTAATTATGTTTATTTGTTAATTAAAACATATTATTTTGGACTTGTGCGTGTATATATGTATATACATTATAAAAATAAATAAAAAGTCACAGCCTGAAATTTCAATCGACTTCAATCGGTGTTTCAAGTTAGATTATGTTAAACTGACTTAAAAAAATTAGTTACATCTTGCATAACTTGTAAAAAAGTTAAACACTTATTTAACATTTCTTAACTTAATTTGTTAAAACAATGTGTGTGTGTGTGTGTGTGTGTGTGTGTGTGCGTGCGTGCGTGCGTGCGTGCAACGGCAAAGGTTGTCTATACACACAATATATATATATATATATATATATATATATATATAATAGACAATATTTATCATATAAAATATAATGTAGCATCATTATACCTTTATAAATTAATACTTTATCTGTTCCTGAATCTTGTATTAAATCAACTTTTTTTAAGTAACAATGATTTCTGACCCACTGCATGCATTTATGAACCACATGGGAGTTCGTTGTTACTGGTTATTGACATATAACAGGAAGTAAAATGAGGAAATGGGAACACAAATAATTTGTTAAATGCATACAAAGAAGTAAATGGAAGTTCCATTTACAAGTTCCACAATGTATCACCTACCATCACTGTCATTATTCTTTTATGATGCTTATTGTCTCATATCTTGAGCATAATAATAATCTATGTGTGAGTGGTTCAGTGGTAGTTCCGTAAGATGACCATGCTTCAATGTGCCGCTTTCTTACAGATACACAGGACAGAAGGTTTTACGTATGGCCAGTCATTCATTCAAAGGACAGGACACAAAAAACTGCAGTAAATCCTTGGACCTTTAAATGAAAAATAAATTAAAAAAAGGTTATGGTAAACTTGTCAGGCTTACAGCTGCAATACTGATTATAATTTGGAGACCTTTCAAGAACCTAAATCAAGGAAAGGTCTTTTCTCTTTTCTACACTGTATAATCCCACGGACCAGACCGAATAGCTCTAGTTTCATGTTCTGATGTAAAGAAAAATGTAAACACAAATTTAAGATTAATTTATTTTAAAGCTTTTGGGTTGAAGCAGAAGGTTGTTTTTGAATATTAAATTATTAACAAGAATAAAAACTTCAGTTTGTCTGTAAACCTAATGTGACCATAAAACCAGTCATAAAGTGTTTTTATTTATTTATTGAGATTTATACATCATCCGAAAGCTAATAAATAACATTGTTAGGACAATGTTTGACCGAGATACAACTATGAAAACCAAAAAAGGTTGCAAAAAAATGGAAGTAATAAGAAAATATTTTAAAGTTGTCAAATATTTCTTATAATAATACATTTTTAAAATATATTTACGGTAGGACGTTTCCAAAATAACTTCATGGAACATGAATTTTAATTAATGATTTTTGGCATAAAAGACAAATCGATCATTTTGACCTATGCAATGCATTGTTGGCTATTGCCACAAATATACCCGTGCGACTTATGACTGGTTTTGTGGTCCAGAGTCTCAAATGTACTCTGAGTTTAGATCCACTGGAAGGTCTGTTCCAGGACAGGGGAAGCAGGAAGAGGTATATTTACAGTAAAAATGTCACTTCTTCCTTACTGTTCTGGTTTAAATGAAGTTTGGAATCATAATAGCAAACAAATAACAATTCAGCAGCCCATAAAAACCTTTCTTTAGAAAAGCATCCTAATACAGTTGTCCCTTTGATGCTAAACTAAAGATGTGATATCTTAAACACCACACTGAGTTTCACATTTCAATTCTCTTGGGATATTCTATTATTAAAAAGATGGTGCTGAAATGAAATAAAAGCACAAGGAAGTTGAGTATAAGCAGTTTTGTCATAATATGCTTACGAGCAAAATACAGTGAAACAAAAGTCTCAAAGTATAGGGATTTGCTCTGATGACATAAAGCGATCTCAGAAATAATAAAGAAGAAACTGATCAAATGAATTTGAACTCTCACACTACACAACCTTAATCATAACCTTGACTTGGAGGCTAATACAGTCATACAGATGCTTGGGCTGAAATTCACATTCCCTCCATCACAGTAATAACTGTTTGTTTGATCAGGTGTGTTCAGGACAATATACACATTTATGGCTTCATTACATGCAAGTCGCCGTGGTGATAAAAGCCATCCTGTTCTTCATTGTAAATTTTTACACTTCGTTGGCCTCTTTTCTTATTGGAACTGTTGCAAATTTAGAAACCTTAGTTTAGAAACTTGCCTGATAAGATGAGAGCACTAAAGTAAACTCATTTTTTTAAGATTGGCCAGGCCTATCTAACATGTGACGTGAATGACTACAAACAAACAGTGCATGGACTTTAATCCTTTTGAGTGACTGCACAATGTGCCTATATTATAACTAGGGCTGTCAAGCAATCACATTTATTAAAAATTAAACATGATGCACTGAGAAATTACCCCCAAAAGATCATTTAAAGTCACTATTGTGTTAAATGAAAAAAGAAGATTTTAGAAAGAAATTATTCAACATAGAAGTTATTACACTTTATTATTTGGTTCACTCAGTTGGCTCAAAAAGCAGATTTATTCTCTTCATTCATTCTAAATCTTTTGTGTGCGTTATTTTTACATACCTAATTATTTAAATTAACGTGTTACTTTGACAGCCCTAGTTATATAACATTATAAATACAGATTTAATCACATTAATACATGGATCTTTAAAAAATCATATTATGCTTGATGAAATGTATGAGGACACCCCCATCCCCACCTAATAAACTTTTCATATTTTAATAAATAAGACGTTTTATTTTTCATACATTCAAATTTCTACACTCCTCAAACAACTGGAACAAGGCCTCTATTGATTATGAAGCTGAATTTATTACCCTGAAACAAACAGCGCCATAAATGTCTCTGTTGACTATAATATTATTAAAACTTCCTTAATGTTGTGAGATATGAGATATGACGTTGGTGGACACCCATTTTCAGGTCTCTCCAGAGATGCTGAATTGGGTTTAAGTCAGGCCTCTGGTTGGGCCATTCAAGAACAGTCACAGAGTTGTTGTGAAAGCACTTCTTCATTATTTTAGCTGTGCTTAGGGTCATTGTCCTGTTGAAAGGTGAACCTACGCTCTAAAAAATCCAATTAATAAAATGTTGGAAGAGCAAAAAAATATATGTTGAACTAATTTTCTTACTTGTGCTTAGTTAAGAAGACTAATTATATTAAGTCTTCAGAAATATATTTGAAAAACATTAACTGAATTGATATTTTCAAATCCAGTTAACATTTAGAATTGCAAATGTTGACTGGACTAAAAAACACGAATCCAGTCAACATTTTATAAAAGTAGGATATGGCCAACACAATATTTTACTATGGTAAATAGATTTTTGTTTGTGCTGTTGAAATGGGCTGTTGGAAACATTTGATAAAATAGCCTATATCAGAACAATATTTGTGAAATTCGATGTATTTTCGATATTTTGTTTATGATGGTATCTGCATTATAATGAGAAGATGGATCCCACAACACTTACATATTACATGTTTAATATACATATATAATTCATGAACATATGTAGTTAATTGTGGCTTTTAATCTGCCTAATTAATTTTAATGAATAACGTACAAGAGCTTGTTTGACTACGCGGAGGGATCTGTATTGCTCGTTTGATTTCGCGGAAGAATCTCTGGAGTACTTTGATCCGCGGAAGGAGACAGATCAAAGGACTTCGCAAGGCACCGAGAGGCAGCAGCCGCAATTTTGAGGATGCAGTTCACGCGTCAGGTAAGTGTTAATGATTAAACTGCAGAACAATATGTCGAACATATTAGGATTGTGTAGATATTTAACGTTAGACGTGAAGTAAGAAGTAAATTAGAAGTAAATATATCCAAGGGAAATAGGGATTATTTAGGCCTAAGTGATGTCGACGTCAAGTTCACTCCTCATTGAATAAATGATTTAACGTTACGTTAATGTGGTCTTTAACCATGTTTAAGTAATAATACATAATTTTGTTTTAAACTATAATACTATATAATGTATTTTAGATTTAATCTCAGCGTGTTGTGTGCTATCGTGTCAGACAAACTTTCTCTCAGGCCAAGGTGCCATGGTGATTTTATACGTGCAAATTTACTGAAACGCGTGTAACTTAATGTAGACCAAATAATGTACGCTATTTAGGGTTACGTGGTTGTGTTGATTTTTTTCGCGTTCCAACTTGTAAAATTGTCCTGTAAATTAAGGGAACAACATAACCATGAATACTATGATAAAATGGCGCTCATTTCATCGTCCCCACAAGTGGGACGAATTCTAAACTTTAGTTTAGTTACACATGCAAGTAAATTCTTAATATTGATCAAATGTATAAAGACATTTTTATTTATTTATTATTATTAAATTTTCTCTTTCTTTCTCCAACAGGGTGTGACCAAGATATCCATTGGTTTTCGTTGCAAAGCTTCTCATCCAGGCCAGTCAGTTCTTCTTAAAGGGATAGTTAACCCAAAAATGAAAATTCTGTCATTTACCCTCATGTTGTTCCAAACCTGTATGAGTTTCTTTGTTCTACTGAACACAAAATAAGATATTTGGAAGAATGTTTGTAACCAAGCAGATGGAGCAACCACTTACTTCTATAGTAGGGGGGAAAATACTATGGTAGTAAATCTGCTTTGTTACAAACATTCTTCTAAATATCTTATTTTGTGTTCAGCAGAACAAAGAAAATTTTACAGGATTTGAACAACATGAGGGGGAATAAATGAGGACAGAATTTTCATTTTTGGTGAACTATCCCTTTACCAGCTGAAACACTGACAAGATGCAAGAATGCTCCACTGTATCGACTTTGATTGTGTGTGTATTTTCAAAACTAAAGGTGCATTAAAGACATTATAGAAAAGTGACAAGGGCTTTGGTCATTTTTTTATTATTTAAAGAAATTTGAAATTAATTCTTATGAAAATGTATTGTTTGTATACCAAATGTTATAAATGCAGATGATACAATGTGCTTTAATTTGTTTTTATCCTCACTATAACATGTTGTAACTAGTTCCACCACTGCAATTTCTTGTAACAATTAAAACCATTTAAAAATGAAACCCCTTATTAAAACGTTTTAGTTGAATTAATTATAAAAACAGGTTGAGTAAACGTACATTTTAAAGTTGAAGTCAAGTTTAAGCCAACTAAAAATTATTAATTCAATTAACTTTAAAAATAATTGAGCAAACGTACATTTTAATGTTGAAGTCAAGTTTGAGCCAATTAAAAAATATTAATTCAGGTAACAATCTCTAGAACGAAATTGAGTGAACGTAAAAAATCTGTGGAACTAGTTACTAAATAATAATTAGTTGAAAGCACTAGAAATTTTTTACAGTGTATGGCCAGTCTGCGGTCTTGAGCACTCTGGAGAAGGTTTTCGTCCAGGATATCCCTGTACTTGGCCGCATTCATCTTATCCTCAATTGCAACCAGACGTTCTGTCCCTGCAGCTGAAAAACACCCCCACGGCATGATGCTTCCCCCACCATGCTACACTGAGCCGTGATGAGCAGTGCCTGGTTTTCTCCACACATACAGCTTACAATTAAGACAAAAAAGTTCTATCTTGGTCTCATCAGACTAGAGAATCTTATTTCTCACCATCCACGCAAACTGCATGCTGGCTTTCATGTGTCTTGCACTGAGGAGAGGCTTCCGTCAGGCCATGCCATAATGCCTCGTCTGGTGGAGGGCTGCAGTGATGGTTGACTTTCTACAACTTTCCCTTATCTCCCGACTGCATCTCTGGAGCTCAGCCACAGTAATCTTTACCTCTCTCACAAAGGCTTTTCTCCACGATAGCTCAATTTGGCCAGATGGCCAAAACTAGGAAGAGTTCTGGTCGTCCAAAACGTCTTCTATTTAAGAATTATGAAGGCCACTGTGCTCTTAGGAACTTAAAGTGCAGCAGATTTTTTTGTAACCTTGGCCCGATCTGTGGCTTGCCACAATTCTGTCTCTGAGCTCTTCAGGCAGTTCCTTTGACCTCATGATTCTCATTTGCTCTGACATGCACTGTGAGCTGTAAGGTCTTATATAGACAGGTGTGTGGCTTTCCTAATCAAGTCCAATCAGTATAATCAAACACAGCTGGGGTCCATTCTTCGTACCTCGCTTAATATATCTAAGATGATTTGACAGATCACAGATCTTCTAATTGTGATAACTGATCTCTGGCTAATTTGTTTCTTCAAACAAAGTTGCGGATTGGATTAAAATATCAGGATTATGTTATCTGAGATCTCTGCACGTTCTTGTGTTCCCTGAAGAGGGCAGATGCAGCAATACTCAAACCACAATCAACAATGCTGCGATTGGCTGGCGTCAAGACAATGTAATGACATCATATAATTCAAAAAGTCACCTTGCAAAAAACTTGACTAAGAAAAAAAAAATTCTGAAGAACCAAACAATCCAATGTGAAATCCTCAACAATCAAATCCAGCTTCGCTACTTACGCAGAACAGGCCCCTGGACTCAAATACAAGTGTAAAATCATCTTAAGGATGATCAGAAGAAATGGACAGCACCTAAGTTAAATATATTAGTGTCACAGCAAAGGGTCTGAATAGGACCATGTGATATTGCAAAAATGTCCACAATTCTGTTTTTCTCTGTCAATATGGGGTGCTGTGTGTACATTAATGAGGAAAAAAAATTTAATTTAAAAATTTTAACTTAAATGATTTTAGCAAATAGCTGCAATATAACAGAGTAAAAAATGTAAGGGGGTCTGAATACTTTCCGTACCCACCGTATAGATGCCACCTACATCACTACCAAACAGAACGCTGCCATATTTACGACCGATCTCGCCCGGTGGCCGCCAAACTGTCCATTTGAATGAGATAGACAGACAGAGATACCTGGAGAAAATTTCTATTTTAGGTCCCGATCCTTAGTTGTTACCACGGTTTCTTTTACTTATTCTTGTACCCCCTCCCCATACAGTGGGGATTGCTTGAGGCTTTCAGGAGTATAGCTACAGATGCATATTCCGGTCCTAGACTCTATATGCTGTGGCTTGCACCGTGTCAGCGGGACATTTTTCGGCTCATATTCTCTCATCTAGTTACAAACGCAGCGTTCCCTATCGAGAGGTTCCTCGTATTGCGTATGGGAAAAACTCCTTTTCTCAAGAATATAAAGCAAAACTTTATTAATAAAGTTTGTTTTGCTTTTCTCCAAGAGCTAATGGATGCGGGTCGTTCCCCCTCCACGCTCAAAGTTTGTCGCCGCCATAGCAGCTAACCACGCTCAGATCGCGGGACATTCACTAGGGAAAAGTGATTTTATTGTACGTTTTCTTAAAGGGGCCAGGAGATTAAACCCGCCTCGCCCTTCCTCAGTCCCTATTTGGGACCTCGCCGTGATTTTAGAAGCAGTGAAGTGTCCCCCCTCCTAACCACTTCAGACCACGAGCTTGAAGCACTTATCACTGAAAACCGCTTTTCTGCTAGCTTTGGCCTCGGTTTAGCGAGTGGGTGGCTTACACGCACTCTCCGTGAGCCCTTCCTGTCTTGAGTTCGGGTCCAACAACTTCTAGGTTGTGCTCAAACCGAGACATGGTTATATACCCAAAGTGCTATCAACCCCTTTCAGTATGCAGGTCATTACACTGCTTCCTTTACCCGTGTCTCAGAGAGAATAAGACCCAAACCTATTCTGCCCAGTCAGAGCATTGAGATTGTATCTAGAGTGCTCCACCCCATTTCAGACAGTCAGATCAGCTCTTCATTGCTTCGGTGGCCGCACTAAGATTGTGCTGTCATGAGACAAGGACTCTCACACTGTGATCTCACTAGCATATAGGTCTAGAACCTAACCTGTCCTACAGGATTAAAGCTCACTCCACTAGAGGCATGGCCTCGTCTTGGGCTTGGTCATGTGGCACTTCCATGGAAGATATCTGTGCAGCGGCAGGCAGCACCTATCTGTCAACTTTTATCAGATTCTACAATTTGGAGGTCCTAGCTTTACAAGCAGTGCTTTTCTCCGTCTAAGGGCCCTTCTGCAGCCCTGGAAACACGATTGCTATGGCGTTCCACTTATACACAATCGTTTTTAAGCAACATTACACTCTACCATAGATCCGACTATGTCCGGTCAGGTGTTCAAACGAACCAACTCTTCCGGTTCTTTCATTCCCCTTACGAAGCCTGCCTGTGTCGGTCTCTCAAGAGGTTTTTTGTCTTTCCCTCATTCAGTTAGGGATTTTGGGTCAGTCAGCACACATGGCATTTTACATTGTGTTCCCATACACAATGCGAGGAACCTCTTGATAGGGAACGTACTCGGTTACTTTCGTAACCTTGGTTCCCTGAGAGATGGAACGAGTATTGCGTGCCGTGTTCGTGCTTCTCAGGTGTCACTTCAGTCGATTTTTAAAACCTGACACCTATGGCGAATCAGGGTCTTATATAGCCTCCTGTACGCAAATTTAAGCCCCTTTTTCGGTGGTCTCTCTGGAGCGCCCCGATTGGTTTGTTCCTCTTAGCCGCCTCACCATAGGTTCCTGCAGTTGCCGCGGCCCGGCCAATCAGAGCACTCCTCGCGCCTGGCTATTGCCTTGCAGCTGCACTGCTTTACCTTTATTAATAAAGTTTTGCTTCATATTCTCGAGAAAAGGAGTTTTTCCCATACGCAATACTTGTTCCCTCTTCTCAGGGAACCGAGGTTACATTTTGACTGAACCTCTTCTACATCTGCTGCATGAGATGAGAACACATTTTTATAATTTTATAATTTATAAATCTGGGTCTTAAAAGAGTCTGCGTTTGTGATGTCCTTCCTTTATGCAAAACACCCGCTGGATGCGTTTAAATCTGCTAAGTTTGCGTTTTTGTCACCTATCACACATGCGCACTTCAAAAAGCCGACAGAAAGCAGGTTAATGCGTTTATATGACGCGCATCGGGGTAAGAGGCAAAACACTTTGTGTCGAACTGTCGATAGGTTTATGGTTACGCCGTGTAATGGGGTTCAGATGGGAAGGAAGGAGGCGGGAACCGGCAAACATTAAAAAACTTTTAATGAAGTAAAACTAAACAAAACGAAAGTAACACGGGCAGCCCATCACGGACGACTGCCCACACACACATAATAAAACAACATAAATCCAGGCCAGTTCCTCTCTCGTCTTGGTTCAATAATTGCTCTATAATTCATTCAGAAACATACATCATCCCAGCAAACATGGAACGTTCTCAGAACATTGGCTACGGTCTCTGAAAGTTCTCTCAAACTTATCAAAAAATGTTCTTGCATTAACATTATTAGACCGTTGTGCCAACGTTATTTGCTAGCCTACTGATAATCTAAAAATGTTAGCTTTAAAACGTTATTCTTACATTGTTAGAAGAACGTTTTAAAAATGTCACTACATAAAAAATAAAAAAGTAGGCTATTAGTCATTACAAATTAGTCATACAGCTTTTCTGAAACTTCAGATAGCCCTACCTAATTTGTATATCCAGTGACAACTTAATGACACTATAATGCTATTTTCGTTAAAATATTGTTTTACAATTAGAAAAAAATCTAGTAAACTAATTGTGTAGGCTATTAAATATAAATGTAATCTAAATATAAAAGTCAATTATAAAAGTGGTTTTACCTTTTTTTTAAAAAGAAAGAATAAGATGTCAATGAACATAAGTACTTTAAAGGAGAAAACAGGAATACACACCCCTAAAACACAGTAAAATCAATAATATTGTGAAATATAATTCAAGATTTTCATTTTAAACATTTTAAAATGCAATTTATCCCTGAGATGCAAAGCTGAATTTTCAGCATCATTACTGTCACATGATCCTTCAGAAGTTATTATAATATGATGACTTTTGAGTTGTGCTGCTAATTTTTTTTTTTTTTTTTTTTTTTGTGGAAACCATGTAATGTGATGAACAAAGAAATTTTTGGTCAATTTAACATTCTTGCTGTTTTAAAGTAATACAAGCATTACTTTTAAAAGAGGGTAGTGTGTAAGTGCAGAGTAGAGTATATTGAACCAAAAATTATTTGATTTGCCCTTCACTCCATTTCAATGGAGAGCTTAAATGGCTCTTTGGGAATGGTTAAACGGATAGTTCATTCAAAAATGAAAATTATGTCATCATTTACTCACCCTCATGTTGTTCCAAACCTGTAAGTGTTTCTTTCTTCTGTTGAACACAAAAGATATTTGGAAGAATGTTTGTAACCAAGCAGATAGAGCAACCATTCACTACCATAGTAGGGGAAAATTACTATGTGAATGGTTGTTCTGATTTGTTATAAACATTCTTCAAAATATATTCTTTTGTGTTCAGCAGAAGAAAGAAACTCATTTGTAACAATATAAGGGTGAGTAAATGACAGAATTTTCATTTTTGGGTGAACTATACTTTTAACTCTGATCAACTTCATAGGAACAGACATCATACAGGGCTGGGTAGATAGCTATAAAAAGACCGGGAAAACAGTCCACACTCCCGCTACATATATTACCTCATAGTAGTGCAAGCGATGATATACCAATAATAAAATATAATTTTAGCATGTATTGCTTGATTTCATAAAGTAATTACCCTGGTAAGTACCTTGACGTATAGTCAATATAATGACATGCAGCAATAATCAAGATTAGATTCAAATTCACCTCTGCTCTTGCAGTAGCGTTCCAGAACCTTAAGTCCACCTACACAAGTCCTTCAATTCTATCTGTTGAGCTAATCAAAAATGCGTTTATCAAACAAGATATAAGTAAAAAGAGCTGTGACATGCCACGATGGGGAAAAAAAACAATCGTCCGAACACAATGATATCAGCATTTTTATTGTTTTTCCTAATCAATAATAAAGTCAAAATGGACAGGTATAGCCCTGTGTATCAGATCACAAGAATCTGGTAATAAAATAAGAGGAGAGAAAAAGAACATTAGCTACAAATTTGGCATGGTGACAAAAAGGGGGCGAAAAGAACAGTTATCAGAAATGTACATGCAAAAAAGTAAAAAATAAATTCACCAAGGGAGAGGAAATTAATGTAGTGTTATTAACTGTGTGTAAACAAAATAAATACTTTCAGGAATAAACAGCAAGGATCGCACAAAAAAAAAAAAGAAACCGTCAAGAGAACTTAATTGTGACAACCACTGACAGATTGATGGCTGACATTATTCAAGCCAAACAGGATCTCATTTGAGGCGTAACAGTGTCTGAGGGTGCTTTACACATTGAACGTGAAATCATATTTCAGCTGTGCTCCACGGCAAATTATAAAACCAAACAATGAACATTACTGCAGGGCACGGGATGAGTTCTAAACACAAGTAAACTGATTGTGCACAATCTGCATGCTAAGAATTCAAATCAAAGTTTATTCATCACATCTTTGGATCTCCTGTCCTTACAGCTATTGAAACAATACAAATTGACCAACGGAAAAGGAAATTATGTTCAGAAATACACTGTGCGCATGGTCCGGACAGAGAACAATCAATGTCTATGCCATTAGGCTTTGTTTGCAGAAAATTGTCCCGAAAGAGGAAAATCAGTGCCTATTTAAGGCGCTTCTTAATGGTAGCCACACATCAGTTATGCTACAAAAAGTTGCTCTTTGATATCCCTGCTTCGGTCACCAGTGATAAGAAGTAGAAAATCATCAGCTGTAATGATTTCATTTTAGTCAAATCATCACATTCCTTATTGTGATTATTATTACTACCATTATTGTGAACGGAGTACCTCAACCTTCCTAAATGAGTTAGAGTGGTCTGTTTGTGTTCCCCAAGAGACGGACACCTGTCAAAAAATCTTGCATGTGGTTCTGTCCTTTGGGGTATTGGCAGGTGCGAAAGGAGTAAAACATGAAAGAACAATGTTAGATGACAGTAAGTCAAGGACAGTGTAACAGCCGCCAACAGCGCTGATGGAAGACAGTTATTGATCGTTCAAAAAACAAACAAAAAAACCATAATACTTGTACAGTACAAAACAAATGTATAAAAATGTAGTTCAAGGTAATACTTTGCCCTGCATGCACACTGCAATAAGTTGGCTGAATTCCTTTTGGACTGTAAGTCAGTATATTTAGGAACTATATTATATAAATTACTAAGAGCGGGACATTTTACAAGTTGCCTCTGATGAAAGGCCTGAAAAAACACGATAATCTGTAAAAAAGGGGCCATTTTAACACCGCACATTTTCCAAATCCAATACTTTTTAAATAAAACAAAACGGACACAAAAAAAACCCTCTAAAAACAAACTATAACCTGCCCTACATCCATGAGAAGCTGGAAATAAAATATATATTTTTAAAAATACACCCTATATGCTCCCACCCCAAGGAAAGCCCACCCTTAATTCCAGCAAACAAGTCCCATTGAAACTAAAGTTTTCCATCAGAAAGACCTCATCAATGGCCTTTTCAACATAATCTACACTTACTAAAATGAACCCCGCCCCTTTTCAAAAACAGCATGTCATTAGCAGAGTTCACATACTGTGATCATCAGCCTGGGTAGTTTCATTCACCATGTAAAATTAACAGGTTTAAAAAAAGTGCTAGATGGGATTCTTTCTTACAAAGAAGGTGAAGTGGGGGTGGGGTGGGCAAAGAGATGAACATGCCAGACAGGCACAGAAGAATCCCATGATCTGGCCTGTGCCAAGAGGCACTTGCATGCTCGCATGCAGCGCCCTCTAGTGTACAGCCCTTGGCTTCACAATCCAAGGGGAAAAAAAGGAGGACAGAGTGAAGGAGCCGTTGTGTGCTGTCAGTCACAGGACTCCCTTCACAAACTCAATCCCTCCGTCTCCCTCCAAAAAACCTGCCAGTCTCAAGAAAGATTATATGTTATTTTACATACAGATATTCTTATAAATATATATTTATTTATATATATATGGCCCTTACTGAAAGAGAATGTAAGCATTTCACATTGAGATAAAAGTACCATAATCTCTATACAGCTAAGTGGAAAGTGGTGTCAGTGTAATTTAGCAGGCAGCGCTTCGGTCTTCTACTTGTTGCACTCGTTCAGAAGAATAATTTAAAAAAAAAAAACATCTCCTGAAAAAGCTCTTTGTATTTGCAAAGCGTCTGCCTCGTCGATGAATGCTTGCTACCCTTCTTATAGATTTGCCGTCCACACATTTTCCTGAGTAATACTTGAATCATTGTAACAGACGATTTCAGTTCTGGGTGACTCCCTGCCATTGCAATTTCATAGTTATTTTAACATGCTTGTGAAGTCAATTACTAAAATGTGAGTGAATGTTGGAAACAGTAAACTATTTCACTAGTTTTTTTTCCCATCTATTGATTAACAGCAGAACTAAAGGTCTGCTAAGAATAAAAAAAGAAAAAAAAAGGATGTGTTTCCTTGTTTTCCAAAGGAAATTGAAGCGCGAAGGGAGGGGGGGGGGGGGTGAAATAGAAAATGCATTGCAGGCCAAAGGACAGTGAAATTTCAAATTAACATAAATGGCAGTGAGAAAAATATTAAAATTTCATTAAAGTTGGAGAACTAAATAACAACAACAACAATAATAATAATAACAATAATAATAATAATAACAATAATAATAACAACAACAACAACAACACAAAATAAAGACAGCATGACAAAAAAAAATAGAAAACCACCATCTGAGCATCTAGGCACAGGAGCCCATTCACCTGTAACTTTGGCTTGTTGGGGTTTTGGAGCCACTGCTGACTGGGTCACTGGCATCAGCCAAGAGACTGCTATACCCTGAGAATTCGGAGACTGATGTCTGTAAGCGGTGATTTACCTCTAGCCCCGAGTCACTGCTGAAGGCCAGGGGCACTCGGCCCCCTTTAAACTGTGCCCCGAAAGCCTGGGCAAAGTTTTCAATCTGATAAGAAGCCTTGGCTGGGTCCAGGGTGGCCAGGTCCTGGGAAGAAGCCAGGGCGAATCCTCCAGTAGTGGCTGCGGCTCCATTTTTTGGCCCTTGCGGTTCTTTTAGACCGCCCAGGTCAGGAGGCTGAGGTGCGATCTGGTAGGCGTTGGCGTTGGGGGTGTGTGAAGGTGGAGGAGGAGTGGTGTGCTGCTTGTCCAGCTGTTCTGTGAGCTCCTGGGAAGGTGTGAGCTGCTGCGCGTGCGCAGATTGCTCCAGGCTGCTCATGTGGAAGCCCGTTGGAGGCGAAGAGCCCTCTAGGAGACCAAAGTGAGACTTTGGCACAGACGAAAGGGAGGGCGAAGAAGAGACTGGTTGTGAGAACGAGTACTCGAGAGGTGAGGAAGTATACACATGCTTATCTGACAAAAGCGGGCTATGCCCAGGAAATGGTCCCGTGGTAGTCACGACAGAAACAGGACTGGGACCCAAAGGGAAGCTTGCATTGTGACTGGTTCGCTCTAGTGCCTGGAGAAGAAAACGCGAGTACTCGTGCATGATTACGGCTTTGTCGCCACTGTTGGGACTTGATGGGGAGCCCTCGGGTCCCAATGGGTCTGTGGCATCCGTTCCGGCTGGCTGGAGCTCCACGTGATGTGGATCAGTGATGTCAAAAGTCACATCAGACTTGTGAGCATAATGGTCTAACAAACTCTGGAGAACCTCATCTGGGATTCCAGACTTGTCCTGCTTTAAATCTCCCAAAGGAGACGAGTCCAGCAGGCCTAGCGCAGCATCAGCATCTAGAACTCCAGAAACGACACCCTGAATGACTGTCGGTTGTGACTGGAGATGATTGACACCCACATCGTAGTCTGAAGCTCCAGAACCGGCACCACCATTGTTTGTCACATTGAGGTATCGTCTCTTCTTCAAAAACTGCATGGCATCGTCATAGTTACTGCTGGGTCCATTTTTGGCACCTGGACCTGGAAGAAGTCCAAGGCCTTCCAAGCCAACTCCACCAGGCAACTCCATGCCTCCTGGCTTGGATTGATCCATAGGGTGACTATTCTTCTCCAGGGACTTCCTGTTCCCCTTCTTGAAGGCCATCTTGGGAGCCCGGCCATGTTCACCATGCATGCTGGGGCCCGCCTGGACTGAAGATGACGTTGCTGAGACCCCATGGTCCCCAGCTGAGCTGAAGTCATGCACCCCGTAACCATCCGCTCCCTGACTATGCGTCATCCCCAAAGGCCCAGATGACTTCTTACGCTTGCGTTCACTCCCCTCACCAGCGTTTTTTGACTTGCCTCGTTTGCGACCAGGTGTGGCCGCATTTCCCTGAGAGATTCCGTAGCTGCCGTGTTCTCCATCACCTGCGCCGCCCAACTCGTGCTCAGCTCCATCCACGCCCTTTTTTATGCCATCTCCACATGTTCGCTTGTGCTTCAGCAACCGGTCTGTTCTGGAAAAATACTAAAGGGACAACAGTATAAGACGAAAGCATACCCAAATGAGAACTGGTTAAAACTGCATGAAACACACCTGTTGGCAGGTGTCACACTTGTATGGCTTTTCTCCACTATGAGTTCTCTTGTGTCTTTCCATGTGATACTTCTGAATAAAACGCATGTTGCACTGATCACAGCTGAATGGCTTCTCTCCTGAATAGAAAAATAAGTTGTAGACCAAACAGGATTCAAAAAATGTACATCAAAAACAGAACCTGCAATGAAGCATGATGAACATGCAGCAAACAAATAAGACATAAATGTGGAAATGAAAGCTGAAGTTTGAACAAATTTGAGGAACTTACCACTGTGGATCTTCTCATGTCTCTGTAAGAGGTATTTCTGAATGAAGCTCATGTTACACTGAGTGCAGCGAAAAGGCCTCTCACCTGTAAAGGAGAGTATTGACCGTGTTCATAATGACTACATTATGATTATGACATCAGATACAACATAATGGATTTTAATGTGACCTATAGCACCCCTATGTATTTGTACTGTGTGTACCGGCATCAGTGTGCATAAGAGTAAAATAAGTACTTTAGAAAGACATTTGCCAGAAATCAGTAAAAAAAAAAAAAAACAATAGCATTTTTTATGAAATATTTGAAGAAATGAAGAAAAAAACAGAACTGAAGAGCTGGCTGCCCTATTTGGGCACTATTAAAGCAGTGGATCTCAACCTTTTTTACTCAAAAGTTCCCATTGTCAATGACAATCCTCAAAAGTTCCCGTTGTCAATGACAATCCTCAAAAGTTCCCGTTGTCAATGACAATCCTCAAAAGTTCCCATTGTCAATGACAATCCTCAAAAGTTCCCGTTGTCAATGACAATCCTCAAAAGTTCCCGTTGTCAATGACAATCCTCAAAAGCTCCCCTATCCAGGCAGTTACGTCTGTTGTAATAAAAATAATCCCCAAAATATTGTCACTTAGGTGTTGCACATCTTTTCAGCAATTAGGGATGGGGCCGATCCGATCCAGTATCGGGACCGATACCAGCGTAATTCACGTATCAGATTTTCCCGATCCAACCAGCGGAGAAATCCGATATCCATGAGCCATGTCTGCGCTTTAACGTTGTCTGCTGAAATGATTCCTGCCTGCTTGTCTGCTAGCTGTCTGCAAACTATGGAATGGATTTCCTGAATGGAGGCACGGATCAATGAGACACAGAGTTATGAGACAAGCCCCTGCTCAGGAAATCAATTTCGCAGTTTGCAGCCAGATAGCACGATAGCATTGAGCAGCACTGTGGCTAGCCATACACCGCAGAGCAAGACGATGTTTGCAAAACCATAATTCAGAGAGATGGAAGCTCCCTCGCGTCACACACCGAACGCAATCAAACATTCAAAAAAGACTAAATGACATTAACAATCGCCATCTGCGGGTGTGTGTTGGCTGTGGCGCATGTAACACTCACACTAGCCACATCTCTTATGGTCTTCTCAAAATCCATTTGTTATAATCGCGTTGTACATCACACGTGTTTCTATTGAGTTTATGAATATAATAATCAGAGGCGTTCAGATTAGCCGAAGTTTTGTTCAGAGCGCAAAGCTCTCTCACTGAAATCTACACTAAAAGCAGAGAAGATTGTGCGATGTACTACGCAGGAGATTCATTCAGCATACAGTGATTGGCAATTTTTGTTCTATTTCAGCCCCAAAAATACTTTCAAACAAACGCAGCAGAACTAGCGCATCTTATATGACTGGCATAAAGTCTGCTTGACGTTCGCAAATTGAGGGACCGTCTCTAAAGTTACGTAAAACATTGGTATATGTTTCTAACTTCAATTAGCCTAGAAATCTAGACGGACCCTAGCGGCAGCAAATTTAATCTGCCCTCAAGTGTCGTCTAGGAACTCTCAATACCCTTCTGAGCTGTGTTCCTCCCAATCTGGACGGGCCAATCAAGTCGTGTATAGAGTCGGCGGGCCGGGCCATAATGACGACAGCCGAGTTGCGTTTTGCTACAAGCAACCACTTTTAGAGCAAGGAAGAAAAAATGAAAACGCATTAGCAGTATTTCAGAAATTCGGTACTGAAATGTAATTTTTTTTGATGATACCAGTGTTTCAGTAGCAAGTTACCGACTCGGTGTATATTCGGTACCTGCTGCTGTGTTCAGCCGCTTCCGTGTTTATCTAAGCCCAGGGCTCCAGACTGTAGCCAAATATATACTAGTGTCTGTGAATATTAAACTGCAAAATACTATTTAAATATTACTCCTACATGTTCTGCAGGACTTGAATGCATAAACTGTCACTTCATGAGTTTACTGTTTCATTTGAGAAAAACTTTCATACCATGAACACTGACACTCAAAGGTATTCAAGGCAACCCGTCAAAAAAATTCTGTTTAACGTAAAGAAATTGAAATAATATATTAGGTTACTTTTATAGCCTACAGTAGATTTAGCATCTCTATGTAATAATACTAATAATACATCTCAAGTGAAAAATAAGCAACCATCTATGCATAATTATTTTTTATATTGCTAGATTTATTTGTTACTAGATTTATACAGTATTGTAAAACTAAAATACCCTTTTCAGCTTGCAGTGTTAGATTTGTGGCTGCATCTGAAGTTATT
This sequence comes from Pseudorasbora parva, assembly GCF_024679245.1. Taxonomy (NCBI): domain Eukaryota; kingdom Metazoa; phylum Chordata; class Actinopteri; order Cypriniformes; family Gobionidae; genus Pseudorasbora; species Pseudorasbora parva. The sequence continues at coordinate 38,027,784 of NC_090173.1, forward strand.
TTTTGCTTAAGAAAAATAAATAATATTACTGTCACTGAGACAAAATAGTAAATAGTAGTATAACTACCCGAGCACTACCCAAATCAAACCAGTGTGCAGGGTTTTTTTGTTTGTCCGCAAAGTTAACTGTCTTGTAAACATATCGAAGCGTGAATGAAACTGCATGATCGGAGCCGTCTTCTTGGTCGTTTACCATTACATGCAAATGTTGCAGCCTACATCTCCCCATGTTAACAAACTTTAAACTGTTAAAAGACTGTTAAATTTATAAATGACCAACTTCTAAAAACAAATATAGGCTAGTTATCTTTATAAAGAAATACTCACTTATATAATGTAAGTAAACATTATGTAGCGCATTAGGTAGAGCTGCTGTAAAGCTGTACAAACGCTTCCAGTGTGAATGCTGTCACGAGTTTGCAGCTGCAGTAATGTGTAGTTCCACTGACGTGAAGCTCATGCACTGCTGACACTTGCAGTCTGAAACAGCCTTAAATTTCTTCTTAATACTGCCTGTTAATTCTTGGACCCAATTGATTGGTGATGACACCGTGCGCATAGGCCAATGTTTGTCTACTGTGTAGAGCACATGCTAAATTATGCACGCTCTTGAGTGTAAAAGCAAACGCATGCTGACCTGTGTGTATAAGCACATGTCTGCGTAAATGATAGGAGCTTCGGAACGCTGCATTGCAGTGCTCACAGATGTGCGGTTTAGAGTTTGGAGACAAGCTCCCTCCATCTGGATCCAGCATCATTGACTGCAGACAATGAAACAATGATCAGCATTAGACAACACTAATATTATTACATGATGGTATATCTTTACATTTTGTTGTATGTAAAAGCTTTGCGTGATTGCACCTTCGACTCTCCTCGTTTCCTCCGTGTCTTGCCCTCCTGTCCCTCGCCGTTTGACCTTCGACCTTTCCTCCCTGAGGATTCCTTTACCAGCCGTCCTGACAGCTGGAAGGATAACAAAGATAGAATGGGATTGGGAGCAGACTAAATAAAAGACAACAAAAACCCCATTCATTCACACAACATTTGTGAAACGCAAATCTGTTTTTCATTTTGTATGCATAGTAGGCTGAGACTTGCATTGCGTAAATGAGAGACACTGCATGTGGGCCACTCTGTGCCTTTTTTAATTAAACAAAAAAGCAGCCAAAACTCCCTAATATGCACAGAATAGAAGAAAGTCTAGTTTGAATATTTAAAAGTATTCCCTACTGTGCATGTGGCAGAAGGCATGGTGGTAAATCTCATTTACGAGCCTCTATATCTATCCCTAGAGAATAAGTGGCATTTTCGATTCCATCAATGGAAGAAAACAAAAAAAATTCACGTGGATTATTGACCAGCTGCACATCTGAATAGCGTGTCACATTTGAGCAGTATACAACAAGAGATTGCAGAAACACACACACAAAAAACACCTGAATGAGATTAGTATATTAATTATTCCTTATCACTCAAAATAAAAATAAACATTGACAAAATAAAATAGAAAACAAGACAACAAAAAAACCCTCACTCTTTGCTCTATTCTGATGTCTTTTAAATGACCTTTCTTACAACACAAAGAACAGCATGGAGGAAGAGCTACTGGTATAGGTTAAAACCAACCAACCAACCAGAAAACAAAAAACAGAACAAACATGTTATGCGTGCTATTTCTTGAAGTACTGCTAAAAATAATTGTGGATTAAAATGAGTCACCATTTTATTAATGTAATCATAGTTGCCTTTGGCTACTGCACAAAGACAGAGCCAGATGCAGTCGGCTTCAGCTCGACTTCCTTTCAGCGATCGTTGCGGATGAGATGATCAATAAGCCCTTATAATGATTAAATGGGATCATTGCCCTTATAACCCTGGAAAGGGCTTAATTATCACAGTATGAAAAGGAAAGGTGCTGTTTTACATTTCCACGGACAAATCTGCATTAGTCGTGTCACTCATCCACATAAATGATATGACATCACTAACAGGAAGAACAATTTGGAAAATCCTTGGACTCTGCATTAAGCTCAGCTTTGGATAGAGCTATATGACTTGTAAGAATCTAGAACTTGATAAATCTGGCTTAACTCGAGTCTAGGAAATTTGACGTTTTGATTATATTAACATTTTAAAAACATTAAAACAAAAACAACATGATAAAAAGCATTCATGATTCGGATTGCATGTCAAACTACTGAAATCACATGACATTGGCCATCCAAATCGTGAATCGATACACTGATTTCAAATCTGAAAACTGATGTTCAAAACTTTGTTTTGAAATCAGCCCATCACTATATAAGTCGTTATGTAGGTTTTTTTGTACACAAAAACTACTCATCGCTTCACAAAATGATTGTAGAACCACTGTAGTGAGATGGGCTTTGTAACGTCGTCTTTAGTGCCTTTATGGGTCTTGAGGAAGGAAATGACATTGGTGTAAATGAAGGCCTTAATATATAACTAAAATATCTTCATTTGTGTTCCAAAGATGAACAAGTAATTAATGAGAATTTAAATTTTTGGGTGAACTAACCCTTTAAGCCATCCTTCTTTGAAAAAAACACAATCTGAGTTTTGGATTGGCTAATCCTTTATAAAGGCAGTGAATGGGAGCCCAAAAAAAGTGCTTTCATCCATTATAATTAGTGCTGGGCAATGATTAAAATGTTTAATCGCGATTAATCACAATTTTCTGTGGTTAATCAGGATTAATCGCAGTATGCGCAAAATTACAAAATGAATACAAAAGTGCTGCTATATGAACAAAAGTGCAATAACATATGGTTTGCAAACACTTTAAACAAATAAGGTGTTTTTTACAGCAGTTATAAGTTAGTAACAGTTACAATATTTATTGTAAATATCAACTTAAACATTAATTTAATCAAATTAAATTGGTGGTATACATATATTGATTCTGTAGTAATATTCTCGTCAGTGTTCTGTCAGCTTTTACATGGGCCTACTTAAAGGGATAGTTCACTTTGAAATTAAATTTTGATATGTTTTAGCTTACCTCATGGGCATCAGAGATGTAGGAGTATTTGTTTCCCCAGTAGTTTCAATTTTGATCATTTTAGGTCAAACCATTCTTGTCTGTGCCTCGCATAATGCAGGTCTATGGTCACCACCTCAAAGAACATACACAGAGAAGTCCAAATTAAGACACCAAACGAGCGGTTTGTGTGAGAAAACAAACAGTATTTATATCGTTTTTACCTCTTGTACACCACTACGTCCGACTGATCAGAGGGTGCGCGTGCATGTTTCCCGTGGTGTACAAGAGGTAAAAACGATATAAATACTGTTCGTTTTCTCACACAAAACGCTTGTTTGGTGTCTTAGGCCATCAGTGTGTACTTACGATGGGGGATTGTTTAATTTGGACTTCTCTGTGTATGCTCTTTGAGGTGGTGACCATAGACCTGCATTATGTAAGGCACAGACTAGAATGGTTTGACCTAAAATGATCAAAATTGAAACTACTGGGGAAACAAATACTCCTACATCTCGGATGCCCATGAGGTAAGCTAAAACATATCAAAATTTAATTTCAAAGTGAACTATCCCTTTAAATCTGCATTTTTGAGATATTCACCCTAGGGCGTTATTTAATTTTATAAAGGTATTTAAAAAAAAAAAAATCTTATTAAATTTATGCATCATCTTTCATGTTAAATTCTTCCATTTGATTAATAAATTCAGTTATAATAGTAAAGACACTATAGGCTGGTACCAATCAAATTAAACAATTTAAACTGCAAAAAATACAGCTGCAATAATTAATGATATAAGATTGATGTTCTAAATAAAACATGCAATCATACTTTTAAACATAACTGCCAATAGGGGGCAGCAAGTGATTGTCTTCAAAAGTCGACTTGTGTTATTAACAATATCATAAATATCAATAACTACAAAAAGCTCAGTTTTACCCCAGTATGTTTCATCTGTGAGTTTGTATTGCTTCTCAATTGTTTTGATTTCTCCACGAATGTCTCACAAAGAGACAGCGAGCCTCAACGCGACTTTGTTACCAGAGGCAGAGATACATTCATCAAATCGCTGTTTACGTTTAATATAATAAAAACAACAACAACAAAAAATCTGAATCACTCTTGTGTTTCTGGTTTATTTTAATATTTTATTTGTCCCAGACAAGACTGTCCAGTCTTTGGCTTACAGACAGTATTCTCCTGTGACCAATGGTTTGTTTGTATGTGTATTCAGAGGCAGTGAGCAACGTGCTTTCAATATAATAAATAACTATGTTAATGCGCGATAAAATAATTGTCGGTATTAATTAATGCGTTAACGCGATAACTTGCCCAGCCCTAATTATAATCGTTCTCCATACAGCTGCTTTGCTTGTGTCCTTTATACTAACAAAAAAAAAATGTAAGTGTTTTGAACTGCAAGAGGCATTAACCCCTTAAGTGTCACCCCCCTTTTTGAAAATATACATGAAAATTCACTATCCAATCTTAAATGGTTGCAATTCAAGAATGCTTTGGAATATAGACATAAGTTTGGTCTCATTTTAAAGAAGACAGTCAGCAGAGTATTGCTCAAGTGAAATAATTTCAAAAAAGTTAAGTTTAAAAAAGTTATGGAAGTTTAAATGTACTGTAAATCAAAAATACTGTACTAGATATTTAATATTTAATATAAAATATATATGTTACAAAATAATGTGGACTCTAAAATTACTATCAAATCAAAGCCATATGTCTAATCAATTTGTGTTCCAAATTTGAAGTTGATATCACAAAAATTGAAGTTCCCATGAAGTTTTGTTTTAGGCGTTGTACCACAAATAGCCACCGGGTGTCATTGAAATTCCATAGATTTTTTAAAATGCAATTTCCTGTGTCAAATGTATATATTTTTGTGTAAATATCACAAAACAGTTTGCAGATATAGAACCGTGAGACTAAGACCTTTCCGACGATATGCGTTTTGTCAAGATTAGAAAAGGTTTTTATTATAAATTAAATAAATATGTTAAATAAATATGAAACATGACAACGCCACTTGGGGAGGAGCCCGCTAGAATAATTTAGAGCACCGTTTCCATGGTAATGCAAGGTCCGATTTCAAATCGGTTTGCACAGGATGAATCTTGAGTTCGTAAGCTTTCGAATGATATATAGTTTGTCAACATTAGATCAGGACAAATATAGGATATATTGTTTTAAACATGCAGTGGCAAATGGGCCCACCGGTGGGCCAGTGACACTTAAGGGGTTAAGGGTGATTTTATACTTCTGTGTCAGACCTGCACCGTGAGCTACATGTCATTTTCATTTATACTTCAGCATCATTATCTGTGTTGACGTGCAGTTACTTTTACAATGTATGGATGCAATTTTTTGGGCTTCACATTTTGGGATGCCATTCACTACCATTATAACGCTTGATTTAACATGGACATTTTTTTTCTTATATAACTCCAATTGTTTTCATCTGAAAGAAGAATATCATCTACACCTAGGACGACTTGAGAGTAAATCATGGGGTAATTTTCAGTTTAAAGGTAATTCTACAGACAGACAACTGCACACTTACGTTTCCCAGACTGAGGTCGTGCACCAGCAGGTTCTGATGGTTCCCCAGCGACACCTCCAGCAACTCTCCTCCACTTCGTACTCCAGCTCCACCCCCCGGGTAGAGAGGAAGCCTGTAATCATGCTCAGAAACCTTCTCCTGTTTAATGCCCATGGCATGAACATAGTCGCCCACACTTCCCATCATCCCTCCTATGCCACCTCCGCCACCCATGCCTCCAGCACTCAGCCCTCCTCCTCCACAGTCCGGCGAGTCCCTCTCCTTCTTCAGGATCATCTCGTGAGGCTGAAGGTCAGCCATAACTGTTTGACTGGCCAGGCGGGTGAAACTAGTAACAGGGGGCAGGTGGCTGAACATGAGCATGCCTGGACCGAAGCTTGGCTCCATGCCACCGTTGGAGCGGAGGAACTCATTGCCAAGTTTGTCCTGGATCAGGCTCATGTTGAAGGGGCACGACTCAGAGTGTTATCACACAGACACTGATGCTGGAATGGGGGCGATGGGGTCTGCTTCAATGCAAGGCCACTTCACTCATCCTAAAGACATCAAAAAAGAAAATAATTTGACATTTTTCACATACAGTACATTACAATGCTGCCGACTGTGTCCGATTAGCCAAGTAGCAGAAGGAATTAGTTTTGTAAATTGCATATTGAGTACTAAAAGTGATTTTACTCGCTTTTTTTTGCAATTTACAAAATAATAATGAAGACATAAAAAAACACAGATTGGGCATAAAATTATGACCACTGACAGGTAAATGAAAAAAGAAGTTAATGCTGGATCTGAAAGAGAGGTGTCAGTATACACAGTGCATCGCAGTTTGTTGTATATGGGGCTGTATAACCGCAGACCAGTCAGGGTGCCCATGCTGGCCCCTATCCACAACTAAAAGTGCCAACAGTGGGCACGTGAGCATCAGAACTGGACCACAGAGCAATGGATGACGGGTCTGGTCTGACGAATCACATTTTCTTTTACAATATGTGGATGGCCGGGTGCATGCATCGCTCACCTGGGGAACACATGGCACTAGGATGCACTATGGGAAGAAGGCAAGCCGGTGGAGGCAGTGTGATGCTTTGGGCAATGTTCTGCTGAGAAACCTTGGTCCTGCCATTCATGTGGATGTTACTTTGACACACACCACCTACCTAAGCATTGTTGCAGACCATGTACACCCTTTCATGGAAGGGGTATTCTCTAGTGGCTGTTGCCTCTCTCAGCAGGATAATACACCCTGTCACAAAGTAAAAATGGTTTGAAAATGTGACCCCTAAATTAAAAATGTTTTACCCCAAACTTTTGAATAGTAGTGTATATGTCATTCTAGATATCAGTAGCAGTAATTAAATACAACCCCATAAAAATTGGCATCACAACTGCAATCTTGCAGTTATTTTTGAATTTGAATTCCTTAATATTCTATATCTTCATTGCTAAGAGGATCAAATAAATCTTGACTTGGCAAAAACTATAAAAGCTACAAGAGTGTAAATGTGCCATGGAGAACCAAGTAGCCATATTAGTTTTAAAACCAGAACTCTCTGAAGAGTTTTCGTTTTGTTGAGGTTCCTTAAAACCAGGTCACTAAGACAAATGTATGCACGAGAACAATAATGGTTTGAGGTTTTCCAAAGTGATGGAAATCATAATGCACTAGTGTGATGTGTAGATATTTGAGGACAAACTTAGGAACAGTAGCCATATGCTCTTTTGATCCAACTAGTGCTTAACTGGATTAATCACAGAGGTTTGTGGGTCAGACACAAAAGACATGTCAGCTGCTGTAAAGCTAAATGTGCTGCAGAGATCAAATCTTTGATCTCATAGAATATTTTATTATTCAATCTTTACTCGTATTATTATAGAGTCATTAACTGACTAGTTTCATAACACAGTAACATCTACATGTATTTTAATTGTAAATAGTCCAAAGCACACAAATACAACACTTCTCTCATTAAATGTCCCAACCTAGAGAAGATTATGATTACATTTAAAGGTTATTTACTGACAAAGATCTCATTCCAATAGCTGATTTTTTTGTAAATTAAACCAAACAGGAGGACTAATTAGAAAAGAATGTAATGACAACATTTCTATTTTCAAGCTGAAGAACCCAGTATTTACACATGCACAGTCATTTTAAGACGCTATATGCAAAACAAACTGCCGAGTGTTTGCTCTCATGCTCTATTTTGAACGTTAAGGATTAAGATCATGTTTTAAATATAAACACAGATGTTGTGCCCTGTGAACCTGTCTAACATTAGGAATGTTAGTGGATGGTGGCCTGTGGGATATTCTTCCTATACTTTTAAGTCTTGTGTCAAATAAAACGTGAGAGAAATATTTCTTATGGGGGCCTACATTAATCTATTGTGTTGGTTATTTTATATGTAAATGTCAAGAGTTTAAAGACTGAGCATCCAGCACTGACTTCTTATGGTCTAATAGAATTGATACACATTACTATGCAAGTTTGTAAATTTATTTAGCCCTGTATTTAAGTTTTAAAATCACATATGTAATCTACTGTGTCTACCTACATGTTCTCATATGAACAAACCAAATGTTAATTATACTATAAGTTTGAAATCTAATATGAAAAATATAATAAGTGACTTAAGCACAAACAATGAAACAATGACAGGAGTCAAATCATGATGCACTGAAACCATTCTAACTGATCAAGTGAGTTCATCCACTGAAAGATATTTCATTGTTAAATAATTACAATTACAATCTGACTTTTACCTAAAAGATAAAAGATATTCTGAACAATGTAGGTAACCAAACCAAAGTTTTCATTACGACTTACTTCTATTGTATGGACAAGAAATATCAAAATATATTCTTTCATGATACAAAGAAAGTCATACAGGTCTAGAACAACATGGAGGTAAATTATTAAAAACATTTGGTCCAAATATCCCTTTTTAAATGGGGCATTGTATTATTCATCGCTGCCCGTCACTAAAATAATAAATTAAAAAAAGCTTTTATCAGTTTAAAGTTAGTGGTATTACAGATTGGTCTCCATGCCTGTCTTATTGCATGTGTGCAGATTTGACGAGAGTAGCCACACATGATGTTTCCGGGAAGTCAATGGCCAATTGCTCTTTGGATTCATGCGACATCCGATGATTCATACTATTAATTTCCCCTTAAAAGGCTGCTGGATTGGATTTGAACCAGATGCCGTGCATTAGTCAGAACCTCGCCATCCATGTCACTTCACATTCAGGGCAAAGATGAAGTCTAACTACTACAATAAATTGGAGCCAATTCAAGACATAGACAGTTCAAAAATGCGGCTAATTATTAGAGGTTCAAAACATATCTTATAATAACACGTGGTTCCAAATTTATATTAGGTGTCTTTATGTGTGTGTGTGTGCGTGCAAACATACATATGTTGTGCCTTAAATTATTACATATATTAATAATGCATTATTAGCTAACTGTGTGCTTTGTATACATTTCTGAAATACATAACTTGGTCTTCTCTGATAAATCACTTTAAATTGTAATGTAGGTGCATGCATTTTCTGTGAAGCTGCTTTGAAACAGTATTGTGAAAAGCGCTATACAAATACATTTGAAAAAAAACGATATTGTACACGATAAGCGCATATCAGGTTATTAATTCAAATGTTAGTATATAAAAGTTAAAGACACTTAATATAAAGTGGGTCCAAACGTGTTGTGGAGTAATAAAGGAACACTTTGTCCTTGTAGAGGCGTCTCGTATCTCACGCGGCTCACGTCTCTTTGTTGTGAGTGCGCGCAGACGGCACGCGACGCAGATGGTATGTAAATAGCTCGTGCATACGTTAGCCAACTGAGCTAGCTCATAAATCATAGAGATACATCATTTATTTCACACACTCAAATCAAACCGAAACTCAATTCAGGACGGAGTGGCCATATTAGAGAGAGAAAAACAACACGAACCGTGGCACGGGACACTGAAATTTATAATGTGAACGTGGGAGTTTTAAGTTTTTGATATTAAAGCAGGACCGTTATGGTGGGATCCATATTAATAACTTCATGCCGACTCACAAAGGGCCTCGCCGCTAACGCGCTAGCTATCCGGCTAAGCGACGCGTAATTAATAAAATGCACCGGCGAAGTGTAGAACATGCAACGAGCAATCATATAATTACAAATATAATAAAAATATCTGCAATAACTAACTACAAAAGCACTTTGGAAAGTAGTGGGATTTTGTTTTACGTCACATGCTCAAAACAAGAAATGAAGGCATATAGAGTAGGGACAATGGTGCGGTTGTGCGAGCGACAGCGCTTACCCATAATAAACAGCACCATGCAACTCCAACGAACAATTGATGCTCCGCGTCAAGCTACGCGGCTATATGCTACACTACGACGCTGCGCTTTGTTGTCTGCCCCGCTTGCGTGCACCTCTACGGCGCATCAAACTTCACGCAAAGCTGTTCTCAGGCTTTCGCTTACCAGTGCATGTCCACCGTTGGCGCGCTCTCTCTCGCTCTGTATTTCCCCCCTCGCTCGTTTCTTTTAATGTTCAGAGTCCAAACATTGTTCTCCCGCAGCTGCTGCGTTCCTCCATCTTGTCTGAGCGCGGGGAACTGTGGGTAGAAAGGACGACGGGTCCTGCGAGGAGACAGACGCTCCGATCCAGGGCATTGGAGCAGCGTCCGATAGTGAACTATCGCACAGAAGAACGGGCTAGACTAGTGGGTGCTATTGGGAAGCTTTTCAGCAGAATTCACGTTTGCATTACCGCACTCGTATGGAAGGCCATTTCAGTCATATAAGAAAAGAAAAAAAAAACATGCTTTTGTAAATTATTTATGAGAAAAAGGTCGACTTTGTCATAATAATTATGAGATCAAAAAGTCATAATTATGACAGAACGTTGTAATTTCTTATTTTTATTTTTTATCTCATGATTTAGTATGTCAATATTTCGACTTAGTAGCCTACAATATAATCTTTTCATGATTTTTACTTTTGTCATAATTATGACAAATTATGTCATAGTTATGGTTTTAGCAAAAATGTTATCTCAAAATTCTAAATGGCCTTCCATTATGACACAAAAGTCATTAGGACATACTAATGACTTGTGTCATAATGGAAGGCCATTTCCGTCACACAAGAAGAAGAAAAAACATGCTTTTCTAAATCATTTATGAGAAAAAGGTCTCTCATAAATGACGACTGTCATGAGATCAAAAAGTCATAATTATGAGAACCTTGTAATATATTTTTTTAATTTTTTTTTGTCTCATTATGATTAAATATGTCAATATTTCGATTTAGTAGCCTACAATATAATCTTTTCATGATTTTTACTTTTGTCATAATTATGACAGTCAAATTATGTCATAGTTATGGTTTTAGCAAAAAATGTTATCTCAGAATTATAAATTATGTCCTATGACTTTTGTGTCATAATTACAACTTTTTATTTAATTGTATTAGGCTACATAAAAAGTAGGCCTAATTAGCCTATGCTATAGTAAATCAAAATTATGATTTAAGTCTTTTAAAGTCATAATTTCTACCTTTTTTTCTCATAATCATGACTTAGTATTAAAAAAAATGTCCTTTACCCAATACTTTTTTCAAATTAAAATTCTATAATTCTAATATTATAATTCTAATATTTATAAAGTAGAATGTAGTAATCCAGATTTTTTTCCCCCTCATAATTATGAATTATTATGTCCCAATGACTTGTGTCATTACAACATTTTATTTCACAACTATTAGGCTACATAAGTCTAAATTACACTATGATGTAGTAATTCAAAGTTATGAATTAAAGTCTTTGTCAATTTTAACTTTGTCAAAGTTAAAGCTATTTCAATTTTCCATGTCAAAATTTCAACTGGATATTTGTCATATTTTCAGACAGATTGATGTCCCTTTTAAATTCATAATTTTGACTTTTCAACATTTTGTGTTGATTATGATTTTTATATTTTTAGGATGTTTTTAATATGTGACAGAAATGGGTTTCCATGCAGCATGTGTATACTTCTCACAAATATAAGATAATATTTTGTTTTTGGCAAATTCATCATATTCATGTACATTAACAGATAATAAAAAAATAAAAAAAACATTGATTGATCGATTGATTGATTTATTTATTTCATGACAATCCATTGAAGCTTCCATCCCCTATTTTTAATAAGGTTTGAGTATGTGTAAATCTGTGGAGGGTATGATGAGTGAGTAAGGGTTTTAACAAGAAGGTTTCTGAGTAAAAATCAGGGAAGAGTGATAAAAATGGATGTTATGAACGTGCTTGAGAAGGAAATGAATGAGAGGTGTTCTAATTAAGATGGTACATGTATGTAGGCTGTAAACTGAAGAATGTTTGTTTTTATATCAGACTATTATTGTGGATCTGACCATTTTATTTTATTTTATCTTTTTTTTTTTAATTATTATATATTTTTTAATTACTATTATTATCTTTACGACTGTTTTAACTATGCTTGTTTTTAATTTTTTATTCGTCCATATGGTGTTCTTTTTTTTTTCACATGCATTTGTTACCACTGTTTTAATTAATTTCTATGTAAAGCACTCTGAATTGCCATTGGGTATGAAATGTGCTATACAAATAAACTTGCCTTGCCTTGCCTTGCCTATTTTATTCTCTCAAGCTGTGTTTGTCTCTCAGAAATAAGGTGGCATCCCATTGGGTCCTCCAAAATGAGGACACAGTGCATCCTACCATTGTAATATGGCTCTCAAATTAATAGGATAGCTGTGACACAATTCAAGAAAAAAAGATCCTCAAATAGCGCCTAATTAACTACCAAAATAGTGACACTTAAGAGAAGATCCGGAGAGAAACAAAGATATAGACAATGAAATAAGAAAAAAACATAAACCAAATTTACGCTAAACTGTGCTTACCTTGAATAGTTTTGGAGAACAGCCATTTAGTTGGTCAAAAACATTCCTCATTGGTACCTTACTATTTAAATGCCTGAAAAATCTGGTATGATTGAAATATTGCTGTTTTAATAGAGATAATAATTCCTGTAATCTGAGAGTGTGGGATTTTTCCCCGCTTTCCGTGAATTTGTCTAATATGCACATGCAACTGGTCAGCTGTGCGAGGAGCATGTTTATTTATTTTTCAATATAGGTGTATATGAAATCTCTCCCATCTCTGGACTGGTTAAATATGCATAGAACATTCTTCACAAATTCTATAGTCTGACAATATTCTGTCAAATAGGTCAATGTGTTTATGTGTGTTCGGAACGCAGTATAATTCATTTGAAACATTATTATGACTAAGATCAGACAATATTACAATAAGGCTGCTCATACAGTCTGATATTATCATAGGCTTATTTTCCTCTTCATAAATTGTAGAACATGCAATTATTTCATATTTAATGAGAGACAGTGCTATATTATGAAGCTAAAGGCTGTTTTCACATTATTATATATATTGGTTTACATTTATTATATATCAGTATCTATCAGAAGTGGTCCAACTGCAAATTTTCAAGTGATTGATCACATCTAAATTTTTCAGTTGGCCGGATTGAATTTCTGTGAATTAAATTGCATCAATTCACAGAATTTCAGTTCAGCCAACTGAAAAATTTAGATGTGATCAGTCACTTGAAAATTTGCAATTGAAGACATTTTTTTTTTTTTTTTTACAGTGTGGTCTGATAAATCACATCTGTAACTTCTTTTACATCACGTGGATGGCCGGATGCATGTGCAATCGCTCACCTGGAAAACACATGGCACCAGGATGCACTACGGGCCTGTGGAGGCAGTGTGATACTTTGGGCAATGTTCTGCTAGGAAACCTTGGTCCTGCCATCCATGTGGATGTTTCTTTGACACGTATCGCCTACCTAAGCATTGTAGCAGACCATGTACACCCTTTCATAGAAAACGGTTCACGAAAACAGATAATGCATCCTGCGACAAAGCAAAAATGGTTCAGAATGGTTTGAGGAGCACAACAATGACTTTGAGGTGTTGACTTGGCCTCCAAATTCCCCAGATTTCAATCCAGTCGAGCATCTGTGGGATGTGCTGAACAAAAAAGTGTTCATGGAGGCCCCACCTTCCAACTTACAGGACTTAAAGGATCTGCGTCTAACAACTTGATGCCAGATACCACAGCACACCTTCCGGGGTCTAGTGGAGTCCATAAATATAGTATATTTACAGCTCATGACTGTATTAAAAGAAACTGGACAGGTCCGGTGATATCATATACCAGCCATCAATTCTTAGAGCTCATTCATTATTCAAGAGATAGCATGTATTAATATGCTTGCTGTCCCCATCTCTTTCTGCTCCTTCCCTTCTTTTCATCTTTTTTTCTTTCTTTTCATTTCCAAATCTGAAAGGCTGTGTAACAGCATCTGGGGTTCTTGTATTGTATTATATTGTTTATACATCAGGGAGGAGAGTATAGCAATCCAAAATATGCGTCTCCCACATGGGGCCAGTGATCATCATGGCGACCTTGTCCCTGTCAATCACTAATAAACATGAGACCCTGATTCATTTCAAACACAGTTCAGATATGTAATCAGACCAGTCACATAATCCATACTTTAATACTGTCTTTGAAAAAACTTATTTAATCATGTTCTTGGATAAACACAGCCTTAGATAATAAAAATACCAGACCCCCGCTCAATATTTCATTATCGATATTAAGTCATTGCCCTAATAAATTCCCTAAATACACAGTGCCTCCATCAACAAGAAAGGCGCTTTTTCATCTGTGTTCATTATTTCTCAGAGCCAGAAGAATTTTCATTGTAGGGATTGTAATAATGTTTAATAAAACACACAAACAGATAAACTGGTCTGCTGGCTGCCCATGTATTTAAGATTCCCCAAAGGAGCAAACAGAGAGAGGAAGAGAATGCCGTTTCAAATTTCTATACCCAATGAATGACTACAACAACTAAAAATAAGCATGCCATTTCTCTACTTTTTAAAGCTATACGTTAAGAGCAAATTATGAGTTAAGAGTATTTAGAAAAAAGACACTTTTTATGTTAGCAGTGCAGTGCAGCCCTCACTTCTTTGACCTTCCCTTTTCTGAGAGCGGGACAACCTGTCATTCACATGAGATCACAGCAATAGCAAACCAAAACCATCCAATCAATTGGATTGGACTGCAGTTTGGACCATCTCTGCTTGTTTGCAATGTGAAGGTAAATAAAGAACTTGCTGTATGAATAAGTAGCATATTCTTTACTCAAGTAACACTAGGCCTATAAACGCTTATGTTGTATATATTTGAGGAGCATAAAGAGCATTTGTCATCGAGTCATAACACTGTCTAGCCTATAGCACTATCTCATCTAACATGAGGTTGATGACAGGAAAAAAACTGAGCTCCCACGCCACATAGCTAAAGCCATAATAAACCTCATAACCCAAACTAATGCCATCCACTTATTGCCTCTCTCTCTTATATAGGTCTAAAATGTTTAATTACAAATGTATTATTAGGCCTACTGTTAATATTAGACCTATTATTATCCAAATACTTGTATTTTTCTAATAAGAATAATAACAAATTTAAGAAAATCAACAAATGGTGATACATGTTGACAAATTATGAAGTCGCACATAATGTTTCTATAAAAAATATTTATTTCATTGTATAAAAAAACATAACCTCCATATTTTTGTTTTGCATTACTTTGAGGTGAATTATTATAGGGACGCATCCCCTCCAAACACCCATAGCCTAATTAATTTTTCCCCACAGGCTGGCCACAAATAAAATACAACACATTTTCAACTGCAATCCGTTTGTTTTAACGAAGTGTGTACTCGCGCTTTTCAGTCAGCAGATGGCGTTGTTGGTTTGATTAATTAACTGATTTGATTTTGAAGCGCAATTGAGGATGATTTTCTTTTTGACTTAAGTGATAAGAACGACTATTTAAAAATGTTTTAACTCAAATCTTAAGATGACAAAAAAAAAAAAAAAAAAAAATGGTGTCCGATTTACCAGGAGGCCATTAGTCGACCTAGCAGCGTATAGGCTATTGATTTCAACATTGAACTGGAAATCCAATCTTCTTTCCAATGCTGGGGAACACACACACACACACACACACACACACACACACACACACACACACACACACACACACACACACACACGTACGTACGTTGGATTTTCATGTTTTATGGGGACATTCCGTAGACATGATTTTTATGCTATAGGCCTACAAACTGTAGGCTATTGTAGGCTATCACCTAAACCACGGGAAACTAATGTAGGACTACTATATATATATATATATATATATATATATATATATATATATATATATATATATATATATATATATATATATATATATATATATATATATATATATTTGTATATATATTTGTGATCAAATTTGTGATCAAACACAGAGAGAGAGAGAGAGAGAGAGAGAGAGAGAGAGAGAGAGAGAGAGAGAGAGAGAGAGAGAGAGAGAGAGAGAGAGAGAGAGAGAGAGAGAGAGAGAGAATCTTTTCCAGTGTAGAAAATAGTATTTCGCTCACATAAGCCCCCTCCTCCCACCCATTCGTTCCCTCACACCCACTCTCTCTCCTCTTTCTTATTCTGCCGTTCATGCCATATAATGTGCAGAAGAGCCGAAAGTGCACAGATAGCACAGCCAGTGCGTTTCACACGGATATCCAGAGAAACCCGCCCAGAAGAGATGCCACAGTAAAGTGACATTATAGCAGGGCTGCACCTTCAGTTTGCCTGACTAAATTTCACAGTTAAAATTTAGGCTACTCGAGGGAAGGGGGAAAAGTTGGCAGAGAGACCTTGCCCTGCCTGGCGACCTTTTCAGCTAGTTTTGAAAGTGAAAAGGGCACTAAAGCAATGCTACAGAGAAAGTAAGTTTCTTTTTTCTTGTTTTTGAAATAGGCTATAAACCCCTATCCCACCGGTTTAATGAAACAAAAGTGCTGAAGTTATGGCAG